>NC_069499.1:1105591067-1105736067 GCF_027579735.1 Bombina bombina
TTAGGGTAGGGACATTTTTTTATTTTGGGGGGCTTTGTTATTTTATTAGGGGGCTTAGAGTAGGTGTAATTAGCTGAAAATTCTTGTAATCTTTTTTTATTTTTTGTAATTTAGTGTTTGTTTTTTTGGTAGTTTAGTTTATTTAATTGTAGGTAATTGTAGGTACTTGTAGTTAATTAATTTAATTTATTTATTGATAGTGTAGTGTTAGGTTTAATTGTAACTTAGGTTAGGAT
Source organism: Bombina bombina (assembly GCF_027579735.1). NCBI lineage: Eukaryota > Metazoa > Chordata > Amphibia > Anura > Bombinatoridae > Bombina > Bombina bombina. The sequence continues at coordinate 1,105,591,304 of NC_069499.1, forward strand.
TTATTTTACAGGTAATTTGGTAATTATTTTAACTAGGTAGCTATTAAATAGTTATTAACTATTTAATAGCTATTGTACCTAGTTAAAATAAATACAAAGTTGCCTGTAAAATAAATATAAACCCTAAAATAGATACAATATAATTATTCGTTATATTGTAGCTATATTAGGGTTTATTTTACAGGTAAGTATTTAGTTTTAAATAGGAAGACTTTAGTTAATAATATTTAATTTATTTTGTTAGATTAAAATTATATTTAATTTAGGGGGGTGTTAGGGTTAGGGTTAGACTTAGCTTTAGGGGTTAATACAATTATTATAGTAGCGGCGAGGTCCGGTCGGTAGATTAGGGGTTAATACTTGAAGTTAGGTGGCGGCGATGTTAAGGAGGGCAGATTAGGGGTTAATACAATTTATTCTAGGGTTTGCGACGCGGGAGTACGCCGGTTTAGGGGTTAATACATTTATTAGCGTAGCGGCGAGGTCTGGTCGGCAGAATAGGGGTTAATAATGTAGGTAAGGTAGCGGCGACATTGGGGGGGGCAGATTAGGGGTTAATAAATATAATATAGGGGTCAGCGGTGTTAGGGGCAGCAGATTAGGGGTTCATAGGGATAATGTAGGTTGCGGCGGTGTCCGGAGCGGAAGATTAGGGGTTAATAATAATATGCAGGTGTCTAGCGATAGCAGGGGCGGCAAATAAGGGGTTAATAAGTGTAAGGCTAGGGGTGTTTAGACTCTGGGTTCATGTTAGGGTGTTAGGTGCAGACTTAGAAAGTGTTTCCCCATAAGAAAACAATGGGGCTGTGTTAGGAGCTGAACACTGCTTTTTTGCAGGTGTTAGGTTTTTTTCCAGCACAAACTGCCCCATTGTTTCCTATGGGGGAATCGTGCGTGTGCACGTTTTTCCAGCTAGCCGCTACCGTAAGCAACGCTGGTATTGAGGGTTGAAGTGGCAGTAAATTCGGCTCAACGCTCCCTTTTTGGAGCCTAACGCAGCCCTTCAAAGAACTCTCAATACCAGCATTGTTTAGAAGCAGCACTGGAAAAAAAAGACGTGTAGCTAACGCACCCCTTTGGCCGCAAAACTCTAAATCTAGGTGACTGTAACTTGTGTACCAGATCGTTGTGTGGAGAGTTTCTGTCATGTGCCCACACTTCCGGGCAATCAATCTGATCGTAGCTCTTTGATCTTCAGAGCGCAAGGGAACTCACACAGACCATCACTGACGTAAGTTGGGCGTGGCCTTACACGTTTCATAGTACGTTAGCTGGATCACTTCTATTTATATGCTCACAGAATCACTTCCCACCTTAAACGTCAGTCTTGGAGTAATGTCTTTGTAACAAGAAAGTATCAGATCTTCAACTACAGTTAGTTATATATCTGACCAAAACATTAAACACAGTTACCACTTATACTAGCTATTTTTACTGATAGCTTAGTAGTAATTTTGTTTATTTTTAATGCCCAGGGTAACTATATATTCTACACGAGAAGTATTAACAGTTATAACTCTGTAGTTCATTTAGTCCAACAAAAAAGCCTGTATGTTGACTTATCTATTAAAGCCATAAGGTTCTAAAGTTTTTAATGTGTGTATCCAAAAGGTTTCACGTTTGCATAATTGCAACATCCTATTTTGCCGCATAGACAAAGGGTAAGGAGAAACTTGTATACGCCTCCAGGGTCGGTTACGTAAGGTTGATCAGTAGAATTGGTGCATTTATAGACTAACTATTGACAATTGAATATGCCTGATGAAACAACGTTTGGACATGCTGAGAAATGCGTTTCAGAGCCTAAGAGGGTGAGCTAGCATACCCTCGCTGATTTTGTTTTAATCTTTTGTATATCAGTTTTAATAAATTGTTGTGATTTTAACTTTTGAACTGATGCACCATTCCTGAGTCATACTAGCTCATCTGCCTTTGGACAGAGTGTGGGGACTCCAGTGTTCTGGGATTCAGCTTGCTGGTTTGCTGAGAATATCCAGCTTGTGCCATATAGCACTATCAGTGTGCTCTACCCAAATGTGAGCACCCTGTATCTGTACCACCATATTGGAGATTTCTAGTTTTGAATGATACACAAAAACAGATTTTTTTTTGTTGTTTAAAAAAATAGATAATCCCTTTATTACCAATTCCCCAGTTTTGCATAACAAACACATTTATTATAATACACTTTTTACCTCTGTGATTACCTTGTATCTAAGCCTCTGCAAACTGCCCCTTTATTTCAGTTCTTTTGACAGACTTGCATTTTAGCCAATCAGTGCTGACTCCTAGGTAACTCCATGTGCGTGAGCACACTGTTATCTATATGACACACATGAACTAATGCCCTCTAGTGGTGAAAAACTATCAAAATGCATTCAGATAAGAGCCGGCCTTCAAGATCTAAGAAATTAGCGCTGCGGAATCTGTTGGCGGTCTACAAATAACCGATAATAATAATAAATTAGCATATGAGCCTACCTAGGTTTAGCTTTTAACTAAGAATACTAAGAGAACAATTGGATGAAAGTAAATTGGAAAGTTGTTTAAAATTAGATGCCCTATTTGAATCGTGAAAGTTTATTTTGGACTTGACTGTCCCTTTTAAGGAAATATTCTACACTTTTTATGCCCTCTTCATGGGGAATGCTAGTATATAAAGAGGTCACATCCAAAGTGAGCCATGTGTAATCTTGGCTCTATTGTACATCATTGATAATGTTTAATACTTGAAGGGTGTTTCTAATATGAGTCTAATGTTAAAATCATTGGTTTAAAAAAAATGAGTCTACATATTCTGATAAATTGCAAGTCAGGAAATTGATCCCTGAGATTATCGGTCTACCCGGGGGATTTCTTTGGTCATTTTGGGCAAATAATAATAGAGAAAATGAAATTCCTTGTTCGTTATTGCCCTTGCTGTTTTTGCCCTACGTAGAAATTAAAATAAGGCTTTAAGAAAATCATTAGTGGAGTCCCTAAATAATTTGGTATATTTATCATTTAGTATTAATCTTAATAATTGTGTATATGTAAGGGAAACAATGTGTAGTTCTGAGTTTTTAAAATTAAATTTGATAAATGTGCTTTATTTTTAATGACAAGATAGTATAGCAATACTGAGGGGGTTATAATTATTGTTATTGTGATGTATAGAACCAAATATATTGAATTCCTAAATAACTATCAGATATATAACGGACTGTAGTTGAAGATCAGATTGTCAGTATATTTATAAGAATCTCAGTAGTGTTCTCCAAATAATATGTTAGCCTATGGCAGGGTTATAATACAATATATTTAAAGGGACACTGTACCCAAAAAATTTCTTTCGTGATTCAGATTGAGCATGAAATTTTAAGCAACTTTCTAATTTACTCCTATTATCAAATTGTCTTCATTCTCTTGGTATCTTTATTTGAAATGCAAGAATGTAAGTTTAAATGCCAGCCCATTTTTGGTGAACAACCTGGGTTGTCCTTGCTGATATGTGGATAAATTCATCCACCAATAAAACAGTGCTGTCCAGAGTACTGAAACCAAAAAAAAGCTTAGATGCCTTCTTTTTCAAATAATGATAGCAAGAGAACGAAGAAAAATTGATAATAGGAGTAAATAAGAAAGTTGCTTAAAATTTCATGCTCAATCTGAATCACGAAAGAAATATTTTGGGTACAGTGTCCCTTTAATAATTTTCCTTTAAAAATAAACCCTCAATCAATATGCATCTACTAGAAACAACAAAATTAATATAAATACCTGAATTCCTTTTATTAGTTAATATCTATGAACATATTGGAATATATTTGCAATACTAGAATATGAGTCAATATTATATGCGTTTAAAAACTATTCAAATATGCTGTGCCAAATTCATAAAAGTTTACCTTATTCACAAAAGAAATTTCACCCAGTTAACACAATGAGACTTAAGATCTTTAACTACTAACATCCAAACAGTACAATTCTAACAGTGCTTAGTAAACAATAGGGCAATATAAATATATATTCAGCTATTTAGCTGCAATTGATTCTAATACAAGTCTAATTAGGATACTAAAAAGACATGTATTTTTACTGTGAACAGTCACTTAAATGTCTATTTATTTAAACTGGAACAAATTCTTATTTACTTATAATTAAAACCAATTCTAAGATATATATATATATATATATATATATATATATATATATATATATATATATATATATATATATATATATATATATATATTAATACAGACTGCTCTCTTTAAATCTATTAAATACAAATTGACTATGTTCTTACCAATAACCTTTGTTTCAAGTTTTAAAAATTAGAACAATTATACTTCACCAATTTGAACCAATTTGTAGGGGTCTTTAGGTCATCTCATTTGAAGGAAAGTTATTGCATAGATCAAAGGTAAGCTTCCAGTTCCTTAGCTGAAGTTAAATGTGTCCCAGGTATGGCAGCCAAAATCAAATCACTTAGACTCAGCAAGTCACAAAAAAAACTGTTTCCTTAGTTGCATTGCTAATCCTTTTATCTAATCATTGATGACTTGTTTCATTCACGCCTATGTGCTTGTCCCTTCTCATTGGCTATCTCTGGGGGACGCTCCCCATTGGTGTAGTATATATTGTAGCTATGGAAAAGCATCTTTTAACAGTTATGTCCCTTAACTGTCATACTGGGTTCTGGCCCTCGGGTTGCAGTAGACGAACACAAACAGATTCACCTAACCATTTCTACAGTTATGTTTCTAAATTTTACATATCCCATATAATGATTATATTAAACAATACTACAACATTGCATTTATTACTTACAATCCAAATTCCAGGTAGGATAGCCTCATGTCAATTTTCTAATCATTTCAATACCAAGCACCATTATATTATATCAAAGTAAGTACACTGTTAATTCAATTCTCCCTATTAAACATATTATAATTTATTTCATTAGTAAATTTCTCTTGTTAGCATTTATATTTCATTTAGCCTAACAGAAAATAATTTACACATAGCTGTGAACAGTCATTTCTTCAACCAACACTGCTCCTCCCCACAATCTCATCCTACCTTAAAGAAAATTTCCAGACCCTCTGTCTTCACTCACTGCATGGGGTAAAGAGTGCTCTGAAATTTGCACTTCCTAATTAAGGAGCAAATGTTTTAGTGTCCTCACTTGTGTGTTTAGAACAACCTTGCATACTAAGTGGGGGGAGAACTGAACATGAGTGAAGTCAGTTTTTCTGAATGAAATGAATTATTTGCTACTGACTAGCCAAATATATGATTAATTATATATATTTATTAACCTTAAAATATATGATTAAAATATATATATTTATTAACCTTGCATATACCTTGACAAGATACTTTCTTGTTACAAAGACATTACCTAAAGACTGAAGTTTAAGGTGGGTGGTTATTCTGTGAGCATATAAATAGAAGTGATCCAGTGGGCATGGATATACTTCTGATGAAGCGGTTACGTACCGCGAAACACATAAGTCCATGCCCACCTTACGTCATTGATTGTCTGTGTGAGTCCTGTGTGAGTTCCCTAGTGCACTCTGAAGATCAGAGCTATGTGTCACAAAGGCTAGGAGCGACGGATTGATGCTCACGATCCGGTAACATAGATAAGAGATTGTCAGTTAGATTGCCTGGAAGTGTGGGCACATGACAGAAACTCTCCACACGATTGGATCTGGTACACAAGTTACAGGGACTTCTGTGGACCCATTGGGGACTCCGTGTATTAGAGCACTTACATACCTCATACTGTTTGAGGGTTCATTTTGTGAGTAAACATCCTGTGGGGTGGAGTTTTATGATTTTTATATACATTTTTAATATTAAATTTATCTGCACTATATAGGTTGCTTTTGTGCGCAATTTTTGTGCCTAACAAATATACATATATATATATATGTTATGTTTTGTGTTTTGGATATAAATCAGGGGCATATTAAGGCATAGGCCAACGAGGCCGGTGCCTAGGGCAGCAGATTTTTAAGAGGCAGCAGAATTGTGAGTCCCTAGGGCCACTCTACTGAACTCAGGGCCGGGTGGCTAAATCAACCAATTACAAATGACTTAAATGGCTGGCCCAGCTATTGCTATCATATGGGATTGTATGTGGGTGCGCATGACGTGGTGACAGTGGAGGCGGAGCTCACTTGAGGGAATGCAGTATTCTTAATGGCTCCACCGCGTGATTGAGACTCACACAGACTACACAGTGCAGTGTGCACTACACCGTGACCACTGTGAAACAGCATATGCCTTTCTCCCTTCAATACATCTTCATTAGGCATTAAAATACTTAAACGGATTAGTCACTAAATACTTGTACATTTACTGTTTGTCTATCTGTCATACATGCAAAGAATAAGTATTTATTGCTGAATCTATACAACTATGTGACTTAAAACACAACCGAAAATATGTTGTATGCATTTAATTGATTCAGAAACAATACAAGTATATACTTTATTATGATTGTATCATGTGACTTTATCCCCTAGGATACAATTCCTAAACGTACTTTTAAAGGCCAGTTTGTATATTCATTACATATTTATCCAAGCAGATATTTTGCTTAAATAACTGTCAATCACCAAAGAAGATGTTTAAGGTTAAACAACTACCTACTGACAAACTATCATACAGTGAAGGATATTTTTTTCTGATATAAACACTTTAATAATCTGACTTGCAAAATAATGTCTTAAAAAAAAATAATATATATATATATATATATATATATATATGTGTGTGTGTGTGTGTGTGTGTGTGTGGCCAGAGTGAATGCAAGCCCTGGTGAACATCTACTTAAAAAGACATTATTTTTTTTATTTTTTACACCCTGCCCCAAAAATATTATGTCTAAAAAAAGGCCTTAAACCTGGGGTGGGGTGGGTGGGGCAGCAGAATTTTGAGTGCCTAGGGCAGCACAAAACCTAAATACGCCCCTGATATAAATACTTAAAATTGTAATATTCTTAACTTAGAAAACGTTCATCAATGATATATCTGGGTTTATTATTTAAATCTATCCTAACATATATGAGATTAAAAACTAATATAGAGACCAGTCATGTATTTTAATAAGGTTTTCGATAATAATGTTTTTTTTAAAGGGACAGTACACTGTAAAATTGTTTTTCCATAAATGTATTTTAAATGACTTGTTATATCAACTGCAGAGTATAAAATATTTGAGAAATTGCATTTTTGGGTTTATTTGTGTATCTGAAGTAGCTGGTTTTGTGCTTTGAAACCACAGCCTATTACAATGGGTTGAGCTTCAGGTAATATCAGATCTCATTATGTTATCACTTTTATGTACACAGACTTGCTTCCTTATTTTATATTTGTCTGGAACACCAAAGCTCAGTACATAGAGAGAACAATGGCAAATTATCATTTTATTACTTAACTATCATGCCCCCCACTGAGGGTGTAATCTCTTCTGCTGGCTGTGTTTACTTAGGCTTGTCAATAGCGTATACGCCAGTATCAAAACTTTCAGTATAGGTTGGGAAACCACAAGCTTAATCAGCTATTTCCAATGCTGAAATATGAGTAAAGGAGCTACTTGCAACCAATTTAATACACTCTAGCAGGTAAAAAGGATCATTGGGAATAATTTAAAGGGGAGAAAGTTTTTGGGTGAACTGTCCCTTTAAATATGCTAGTACCATGCACGTGTAGTCAGGGAAGGCAGTGCCTCACCTGTCATATGGGGACAAACAAATAATTAATCCTTCCTTTTAAATAAAAACATGTATGTTAAAGTGAAGGTAAAGTTTTACCTATCTGTAAACGGTAACGAATTCCACCTAGTTTAAATAATAAAATCGCTAACTTTATTTTTACAATTCATTATATAATTATACAATAATCTTGTTTTATATTTAACTACCGTTTTTTTTAATAACGTATAGAGTGGTCCCACCTGCTCTATACGTGTCTCAAAAGCGTGTTCAGGAGGATCCAAATGAACTGCGCATGTGCACAGCATTGACTACTAAGCAATGCGCATGCAGTAATCTGCTGTCCCAAAACATTTTCTAAATGCCTGCGCAGATCATCCCTTAGGTGGATGACGTAGTTTGATGGTCACCTAACGGCCAGGATTTCAATAGGCAGATAAAAAAACAGGACCTGCAAAAATAAAAATTCTGACAGGTTGAATTTACGACTCAAAAAAAAGTAAGTTTAAAACTCTAAAACTCAGTTTATACTTCGAATTAAAAAAACTGATGAATGAAAGTACTATTCATTTAGGGTGACTAGTATAGTTAAATAATGCGATCGAGCGAACTTTACCTTCACATTAAGCTATGAAGAGAGGCAGTGAGCAGGTCTGCCTCTTTCTAATGCGCAACATCAGTACTATTGCTTATGAGCCGCAAGCTCCAGCACCACCTACTGAGTGGTAAGAGCTCAGCGTGGCCAATAAGCCCCCAATTAAGGCAGTTCTCATAGCTGTCTCTTGGGGGGGAGAGCCAATCAGTGCCGGTAAGTGAAGTAATCCATCCATTGTGGACTAGTGCAGGGTTCTTCAAACCACAGGTTACGACCCATTGCTAGGTCACCACATCGTGTTTACTAGATCACAAGCACCAATTTCCCTCACATAGACAGTGCAGAGTATTACGTTCCACATGTTAATGATCTAGTACTATTGTGCATGCAGTACAGTACACTATTCTAATTATTTGCAGATTAGTATGGTAAAGTGAGGACATGCAGTCTGCACCCTCCATCTTCCTTTGATTTTCAATTAGTCCCAGCAGCACTGTCTGCTCATGTGTTTCAGGATGACAACCAGGAAAATGTGCAGCCACCGAAATACAGTGACGCTGGATACGATCATTGCCCTGGCTGGGCCCACAGTATTGGAAGTATTGCAAATTGCAGGCCAACCCCCAGGGACGTACAGCTGGTGAATAGTACAAAACAGCAGGTACAGGTCAGATCTCTGGGGAATCAGATCCTGCTCTGAGCCAAATTTGTGTGTTAGCAGTTAGTTTGCATATACAATACACACCAGCATTAACTGCTTTGTCAAAGTGCATTGTTTGTTCAACTGCTATATACTAAGGTTGCATGAAAATGTATTTCTAATTTCAGATACATTTAGCCATTAATAGGCAAGCATAACCCAGGTTCACACAACGCAACCTGATCACACAGTCTTAAAGGGAGACAACTTTTAGTGGGTAAATTCATACCACACACACAGTTTTAAAGGGAGCGGTAACAATATGAATGCACATGCAATAAACACAGCCTTAAAGGGATGCTCTGTCTTAAAAGGGACACACCCTTTTTAAATGTGGACTTCTGTGCACTTTTTCATCAGTAGTGAGTACGGCTAGCACTGAAACGCGTATACTACATCATCTCTTGTATTTTGATTTCTCCATTTTGACCACACATGGAGTGTATGTATACTTTTAACATGTTTGGAATAAAGTATTGACTTTTTATTTGAAAGCTGCTCCTCTCATCTTTCTGGTCTGGATTTAATTGCCTGCTTTGGAGCAGCTTCTTCACCTTTACGAGGCACTCTTTCCTACCTGGAGGTTCCGACTACAGCTGTTTGCCCTGTTGGTTTCCGCCGCCCTCTCTTTGAGGCTCAGGCAATTGGATGAAAGTAAGACTGACGTTAGCAGACACATCACATGATTGGAGTGGGGACACAGCGTTCATGCCGGGAGGTACGGAGGAGCCGCAAGAATGAGCTATAATACCCGTCCTTCCCTGTCCCCCCACACACCCAAAGTCAGAGTGATTTGCATGGGACGTATGCACCACAGGACAACTGTTTGTTTTTTTACGGAACAAAGACTGCGTTTAAACAGCAGGACAGAGTGAGTTTACCAGCTGATTTCACTACTATACCCCTACAGGTAACACTGTTACAATATCACTTGTTTGCGTATTACAGCAACAGTTTAGCTACATTTGTAGTGGTTCTATACATAGGGGTTAATGTGAACTTTTCCGCTCACCCACACAATGGGTTACACAGTATTGGAAATTGTATAGTACATGACTGTAATATTTGCCACATCCAGTTGAAGCCAGGTCCAGCATTCTTTTTCTTGGGTTTGTATTTACTAAGTGCATCAGGCAGCACTGCAAGACTGTGGGCTTTTTACTGAGACTAAGGTTTCTACTCCATGGAGGTCACAAAATTTTATTCACTCCTACCAGCGGTACCACGGAACGAGCCGGATGTAGAATTTGCTAACGTTTTTTCAACAAGTAAATCAGATTATGCATTGAGTGATTTATTTGAGGATATGGACACATTCTGTATAAAAGAAACAAAATTACAGTGGGACATTTGGACTCTGAAAAAGTATATAGATTTGAATTCAGTACCTACGGGTCTATGGATTACCAACAATCCCACCTTTGAGGTGGAGGATGTTGAGTTTAAAAGTGCCTGGAATGATATACTTAATGAATGTTCCATTAGACTTATGGTATTGTTGGTGTCCTACAAAGTTAAACAGCTTTCTCTCATAAGGGATGATATACATGTTATACAAATAGAACTAAATTTACGTAAACATGAAGTTGACTATCCCAGGTTTGATGAGGTGTTACATAAATCTGTAGCTAATATCAAAGCAAATGTTATGAATGTCAAACACACAAAATACCTGATAGATCAGGCTGACTATGATACCAAGACAGTACATGTTTACCAACACAGTACATGTTTGGAACAAAACACAGAGGTTCCGGCCGGCTGGCGAGAGACATGGCCGCACTTTGATGTGAGCTCTGACCGAAACTGCCCAAAATAGCTGTTACAGGGACATTTGAGCACAGCCCGGCAGTGCAATCACCCACAAATCACCACAGGAACGGATGGGGAGCTGAAAGGTTGCGACCAAAACTTCCACAGCTCGAACTTTGATGCAGCTAAGGATTGAGGCCTAGGTCGCGGCTGCCATCTTTGCAGCCTGAGGGTAAACATGTAATACCGGAGCCCTCCGGATTTCTATTTCAAACTGCACAACTAGTCAGAGGACTCCGGAGGTGATATTAACATATATGTAATACCTGACTGTAGAGTACACGGGCTATGTGATGCTTGTGGATGCTGGCCCTTGTCACAGCCGCCATTTCCACAGCCCTGGGGCGCAACACACTTACTGAGAGTATAAATGAAAAGCACCACCGGCATCAAAATTGTTTAAATGTACCTATTACTAAAATATACTCTGTCAACTATTAGTTTAGCATGAACTGTGACATAACAGCAGCAACATCACTTGCACATTTTAAAGCAGAGACTGGGATCTGGAAAAAGGAGTAAGGGGCAGAGACAGGGAAGGTTTTCTCTTTTTTCCTTCCTATTTTTTTTTTTTCTTTTTGCAACTGCAGATAATTTTAGTATGTGGCCAAACTCACTATAATGCATATATAGGTTGCCTCAATACAGAGGGCGTGCTTAATGCTGGCCATGCTGACATAATACTGCCTCTCTACACAATCACAGCTCACAACTGCTGAGGGAGACTTCTAACTTACACTCCTATCATCATCATAGGAATCGATCCCCTGTTCTGGTCTGATTTTCAGAAGGTGAAGGTGATAACAAACCAGGGGAAAAGAAACAGCTCATAACATCACATAAAAATGTCACCAAAAAAGATAGTAAAATCAGGCAAAGATGCAAAAAAACCTACCACAACAAGACACTCAGGCCTAGATTTAGAGTTCGGCGGTAAAAGGGCTGTTAACGCTCCGCGGGTTTTTTTCTGGCCGCACCATAAATTTAACTCTGGTATCGAGAGTTCAAACAAATGCTGCGTTAGGCTCCAAAAAAGGAGCGTAGAGCATTTTTACCGCAAATGCAACTCTCGATACCAGAGTTGCTTACGGACGCGGCCGGCATCAAAAACGTGCTCGTGCACGATTCTCCCATAGGAAACAATGGGGCTGTTTGAGCTGAAAAAAAACCTAACACCTGCAAAAAAGCAGCGTTCAGCTCCTAACGCAGCCCCATTGTTTCCTATGGGGAAACACCTCCTAAGTCTGCACCTAACACCCTAACATGTACCCCGAGTCTAAACACCCCTAACCTTACACTTATTAACCCCTAATCTGCCGCCCCCGCTATCGCTGACCCCTGCATTACACTTTTAACCCCTAATCTGCCGCTCCGTAAACCGCCGCCACCTACGTTATCCCTATGTACCCCTAATCTGCTGCCCTAACATCGCCGACCCCTATGTTATATTTATTAACCCCTAATCTGCCCCCCACAACGTCGCCGACACCTACCTACACTTATTAACCCCTAATCTGCCGAGCGGACCTGAGCGCTACTATAATAAAGTTATTAACCCCTAATCCGCCTCACTAACCCTATCATAAATAGTATTAACCCCTAATCTGCCCTCCCTAACATCGCCGACACCTACCTTCAATTATTAACCCCTAATCTGCCGACCGGAGCTCACCGCTATTCTAATAAATGTATTAACCCCTAAAGCTAAGTCTAACCCTAACACTAACACCCCCCTAAGTTAAATATAATTTTTATCTAACGAAATAAATTAACTCTTATTAAATAAATAATTCCTATTTAAAGCTAAATACTTACCTGTAAAATAAATCCTAATATAGCTACAATATAAATTATAATTATATTATACCTATTTTAGGATTAATATTTATTTTACAGGCAACTTTGTAATTATTTTAACCAGGTACAATAGCTATTAAATAGTTAAGAACTATTTAATAGTTACCTAGTTAAAATAATTACAAATTTACCTGTAAAATAAATCCTAACCTAAGATATAATTAAACCTAACACTACCCTATCAATAAAATAATTAAATAAACTACCTACAATTACCTACAATTAACCTAACACTACACTATCAATAAATTAATTAAACACAATTGCTACAAATAAATAAAATTAAATAAACTATCTAAAGTACAAAAAATAAAAAAGAACTAAGTTACAGAAAATAATAAAATATTTACAAACATAAGAAAAATATTACAACAATTTTAAACTAATTACACCTACTCTAAGCCCCCTAATAAAATAACAAAGCCCCCCAAAATAAAAAATTCCCTACCCTATTCTAAAATACAAATATTACAAGCTCTTTTACCTTACCAGCCCTGAACAGGGCCCTTTGCGGGGCATGCCCCAAGAATTTCAGCTCTTTTGCCTGTAAAAAAAAACATACTATACCCCCCCCCCAACATTACAACCCACCACCCACATACCCCTAATCTAACCCAAACCCCCCTTAAATAAACCTAACACTACCCCCCTGATGATCTTCCTACCTTGTCTTCACCATGCCAGGTTCACCGATCCGTCCTGGCTCCAAGATCTTCATCCAACCCAAGCGGGGGCTAGACATCCACTGAAGAAGTCCAGAAGAGGGTCCAAAGTCTTCCTCCTATCCGGCAAGAAGAGGACATCCGGACCGGCAAACATCTTCTCCAAGCGGCATCTTCTATCTTCTTCCATCCGATGACGACCGGCTCCATCTTGAAGACCTCCAGCGCGGATCCATCCTCTTCTTCCGACGACTAGACGACGAATGACGGTTCCTTTAAGGGACGTCATCCAAGATGGCGTCCCTCGAATTCCGATTGGCTGATAGGATTCTATCAGCCAATCGGAATTAAGGTAGGAATTTTCTGATTGGCTGATGGAATCAGCCAATCAGAATATAGTTCAATCCGATTGGCTGATCCAATCAGCCAATCAGATTGAGCTCGCATTCTATTGGCTGTTCCGATCAGCCAATAGAATGCGAGCTCAATCTGATTGGCTGATTGGATCAGCCAATCGGATTGAACTATATTCTGATTGGCTGATTCCATCAGCCAATCAGAAAATTCCTACCTTAATTCCGATTGGCTGATAGAATCCTATCAGCCAATCGGAATTCGAGGGACGCCATCTTGGATGACGTCCCTTAAAGGAACCGTCATTCGTCGTCTAGTCGTCGGAAGAAGAGGATGGATCCGCGCTGGAGGTCTTCAAGATGGAGCCGGTCGTCATCGGATGGAAGAAGATAGAAGATGCCGCTTGGAGAAGATGTTTGCCGGTCCGGATGTCCTCTTCTTGCCGGATAGGAGGAAGACTTTGGACCCTCTTCTGGACTTCTTCAGTGGATGTCTAGCCCCCGCTTGGGTTGGATGAAGATCTTGGAGCCAGGACGGATCGGTGAACCTGGCATGGTGAAGACAAGGTAGGAAGATCATCAGGGGGGTAGTGTTAGGTTTATTTAAGGGGGGTTTGGGTTAGATTAGGGGTATGTGGGTGGTGGGTTGTAATGTTGGGGGGGGGGTATAGTATGTTTTTTTTTACAGGCAAAAGAGCTGAAATTCTTGGGGCATGCCCCGCAAAGGGCCCTGTTCAGGGCTGGTAAGGTAAAAGAGCTTGTAATATTTGTATTTTAGAATAGGGTAGGGAATTTTTTATTTTGGGGGGCTTTGTTATTTTATTAGGGGGCTTAGAGTAGGTGTAATTAGTTTAAAATTGTTGTAATATTTTTCTTATGTTTGTAAATATTTTATTATTTTCTGTAACTTAGTTCTTTTTTATTTTTTGTACTTTAGATAGTTTATTTAATTTTATTTATTTGTAGCAATTGTGTTTAATTAATTTATTGATAGTGTAGTGTTAGGTTAATTGTAGGTAATTGTAGGTAGTTTATTTAATTATTTTATTGATAGGGTAGTGTTAGGTTTAATTATATCTTAGGTTAGGATTTATTTTACAGGTAAATTTGTAATTATTTTAACTAGGTAACTATTAAATAGTTCTTAACTATTTAATAGCTATTGTACCTGGTTAAAATAATTACAAAGTTGCCTGTAAAATAAATATTAATCCTAAAATAGCTATAATATAATTATAATTTATATTGTAGCTATATTAGGATGTATTTTACAGGTAAGTATTTAGCTTTAAATAGGAATTATTTATTTAATAAGAGTTAATTTATTTCGTTAGATAAAAATTATATTTAACTTAGGGGGGTGTTAGTGTTAGGGTTAGACTTAGCTTTAGGGGTTAATACATTTATTAGAATAGCGGTGAGCTCCGGTCGGCAGATTAGGGGTTAATAATTGAAGGTAGGTGTCGGCGATGTTAGGGAGGGCAGATTAGGGGTTAATACTATTTATGATAGGGTTAGTGAGGCGGATTAGGGGTTAATAACTTTATTATAGTAGCGCTCAGGTCCGCTCGGCAGATTAGGGGTTAATAAGTGTAGGTAGGTGTCGGCGACGTTGTGGGGGGCAGATTAGGGGTTAATAAATATAACATAGGGGTCGGCGATGTTAGGGGTAGCAGATTAGGGGTACATAGGGATAACGTAGGTGGCGGCGATTTGCGGTCGGAAGATTAGGGGTTAATTATTTTAAGTAGCTTGCGGCGACGTTGTGGGGGGCAAGTTAGGGGTTAATAGATATAATACAGGGGTCGGCGGTGTTAGGGGCAGCAGATTAGGGGTACATAAGTATAACGTAGGTGGCGGTCGGCAGATTAGGGGTTAAAAATTTTAATCGAGTGGCGGCGATGTGGGGGGACCTCGGTTTAGGGGTACATAGGTAGTTTATGGGTGTTAGTGTACTTTAGGGTACAGTAGTTAAGAGCTTTATAAACCGGCGTTAGCCAGAAAGCTCTTAACTCCTGCTATTTTCAGGCGGCTGGAATCTTGTCGTTAGAGCTCTAACGCTCACTGCAGAAACGACTCTAAATACCAGCGTTAGAAAGATCCCATTGAAAAGATAGGCTACGCAAATGGCGTAGGGGGATCTGCGGTATGGAAAAGTCGCGGCTGAAAAGTGAGCGTTAGACCCTTTAATCACTGACTCCAAATACCAGCGGGCGCCCAAAACCAGCGTTAGGAGCCTCTAACGCTGGTTTTGACGGCTACCGCCGAACTCTAAATCTAGGCCTCAGTGAGCTCTTTCTTTAGGCCTGCAGAAGCCTCACAGTCTATTTTATCTGAGCATGCTACACCACAGAGATCTGAGATGTCACCCTCAGACAGTGAAGATAGTGATATAGAAGATTCTGTACAGATAACTAAGTCCTTCTTGGCCACTATACCATCTAAAAATGACCTGGATAACATAGTTGTCAAAGTTCGAGATTGTATAAAAGAAGAATTAGCCTACTTAAGAAAGGATATGTCAGAAATTGGTAACAGGGTGGAAGCCCTGGAAGAGGATAATGAGTTCACACATCAAGAAATCTCTAACTTGCAGACCACAGCTAATGTACATGATTCAATGCTTTTACAACTGCAAGATAAACTAGAAGACTTAGAGAATAGAGAGCGACGGCAAAATCTTCGTGTCAGAGGGATTCCAGAAACAATTCTGCCCAACACTATTCCTGAATTCCTTAAAGGCCTCTTCTCTTTTCTACTGGGCCCCACTTCTACTACAGATCTATCAATGGATAGGGCTCATAGGGCCCTAAGACCAAGGCCTTCAGACCAAGCACCTCCAAGAGATGTTATTCTCAAGCTGACACATTTCCAGGCCAAAGAAGACATCCTAAAAGCGGCAAGACTAATTAAGGATATCAACTTTCAGAACTGCCATTTGCAAATATTCACATACTTGGCCCCTCGTACTCTGCAAAGGCGAAAAGAATATCAACATTTGACAGCGCTCCTCAGAGCTAAAGGAATTCCATATCGTTGCGGCTTTCCATGCTCCCTTAACATCTCCCATGGCGGCAATAAGCTGACATGTAAGACATTGGAAGATATACCAGAATTGTGTGCGGCCTTGGGGACAGACCCCCCTCAATCAGCAACATCAAGAGAGGATAAAGAATCAGAAATGTCATTAAACCAGCGAGACCTCCCAAAGCACAATGGCAACAGCAAAAAACTAAAAGGTCAAAGAAATCCCAAGACCTTATACCCGTTGATAACCCAGGATGACGCTGAGAAGAACCGAATGGGTGAGATAAATCCATGTTATATAAGTGTTAAATTATCTTTATCTTTTTTTTCTTTTCAAAAAGAACACTAGCCTATTCTTCATCTGTTGGACTTTTCAAGTAAAGAGACTGAACATGCTTGCATAACTATTTGTAGTAGTTTTACACTGATAGTTGATAACTGTAACAATGTCCTTGTAACCGTTCATCTATTTACTTATAAGTCTTTACTAGGGGCAAACTAATTTTCCCCCTGAATTGTGACATGACATGTCAAACTATTTGTTATTTGTTATTGTTTATGTTATTGTTTTTGTGGTTTATGTTTGAATTAGTATTGTTATTATTGATACTTCTGTTTACACTCTGTTTATCCATAACCAACAAACTCCAAGCATATGCATCTTTCACACTATTTCTGAATAGTTCTTGCAACCTCATAGGGAGACCTAGCAGTCAGATAGGTACTGATCTACAAAATAGGTAATGACTGACAAGACAGCGATTGTATGTATGACGCAAAATGTAAGAGGGTTCAACATACCTCATAAAAGACGTATAGCATTTACTGACATTAAACACAAACAGGCAGACATCCTATTTTTACAAGAGATGCACTATATAGAAGGGCAAGAACCGGGGTTTTTTGCATCCACATACACTAGACACTACCATAGCAGTCACCCGACCAGGAAGATTTCAGGAGTCAGCATCTTACTTCATAATTCATTACAGTTCCACGTTCAACAAACAGATAGAGACAATGAGGGGAGATATCTGGCCCTGGGAGGATTACTTCAAGGGAAACCAATTACGTTGGTCAATATTTATGCCCCAAACACACACCAAGCTTCGTTCTTTCGTAAGATATCTAATAACATTTTAGCCTTTTACAAAGGGTCCCTCGTTGTAGGGTGTGACTTAAACACACCGCTGAACCCACTGCTAGACAGTTCTACTACACAATCACTGGTTTCGAAAAAATCACTTAGGTCCATTAGGGATGATCTGACCTTATTAGGAGTACATGACGCTTGGCGGGTCCGGCACCCGACTAATAGGAAATTCACTTTCTACTCAGCGCCACAAAACACCCATTCCCGAATAGATTACATATTTGTAGACCATAACACCATCTCCTCGGTGGCTTCTACTGACATTACTGCGACTAGCTGGTCTGACCATTCTGCAGTTCTGTGCAAGATACACTGGTCCTCACTCCCTTTTAAACCATTTCAATGGCGATTTGACGACACCATACTTAACAAAGTACCGATATTACAACAAGTAGAGAAGTCAATAGTGGACTACTTTGAGCACAATAACACTCCAGACATAGACCCGTTCTCACTATGGGAAGCTCATAAGTGTGTCATTAGGGGTGAAATGATAAAAATTAAAGCTTTGCAAAATAAAATCAACAGATCACAACAAGCGGATCTTACCGCTTCTTATCAAAATGCG
Source organism: Bombina bombina (assembly GCF_027579735.1). Lineage (NCBI taxonomy): Eukaryota > Metazoa > Chordata > Amphibia > Anura > Bombinatoridae > Bombina > Bombina bombina. The sequence continues at coordinate 1,105,609,740 of NC_069499.1, forward strand.
GAGAACTTATATAAGAACAATTTGCATGATGAATCCCTAAAATTACAACGGGATCAAGCTAAGCAGAAACTTCAAAATTTTTTAGAATTGGCAGCCCAGAAACAAGCACTAAAATTGCAACAGAGGTTTCTCCTAGAGGGAAATAGGCCTGGAAAACTTTTAGCAAGAGCACTTAAAACAAAACAATCAGCCCACTACATTACTACGTTACAAGACCCCTCTGGTAGAATGACGGTAGAGACTCAGAGGATGACAGAAATATTTAGAGACTATTACACTGCGCTATATAACTTAACACCACACAGGAATAATAAAACACATTATATCGAATGTCGAAAGTATTTAGATACTGTCACATTAACTACAATACCAGAAGAAGACCTCCACCCCTTCAACTCAGCATTAACGGCTGAGGAGATTGCCAACGCTATACATTCATTAAAACAGGGGAAAAGCCCTGGGCCTGATGGCTTCACTAGCGGTTATTACAAAAAATGTAAACATCTTTTGATCCCACACCTACCCTACTTTCAGTTTTTAATTATATTGATGAATCTCACGGCCTACCCTCTACACTTATACCGAAACCAGGTAAAGACCCAACTATTCCATCAAACTACCGCCCAATATCTCTCCTGAATATAGATGTAAAGCTATATGCTAAAATACTATCCACCAGAATTAATAAAATACTACCTTCACTGATTCATCCGGATCAGGTGGGCTTCGTGCCGCAGAGGGAAGCTAAAGATAACACTATAAAAGTCCTACATTTAATACAACATGCAACCATACATGACATTCCCTTTATCTTACTTTCGACCAACGCTGAAAAAGCTTTCGACAGACTAGACTGGACTTTCCTAAAAGTTACCCTACAGAAATTTGGCTTCCCAGATAGTTTTATTCAGAAAATTCTAGCCCTTTACACTAACCCCACTGCCAAGATCAAAATTAATGGTACACTTTCCAATCCCTTCCCCATCTCAAACGGCACTAGACAAGGGTGTCCTCTATCGCCCCTGCTATTTGTTCTTTCAATGGAAATCCTCGCTACCAAACTACGTGACAACCCTGCAATAACTGGACTCACTATAAATTCCACCCACCATAAATTAGCACTTTATGCAGACGACCTACTATTGACATTAACTCACCCGACTACATCTCTCTCTGCGGCACGGAACACACTGGAGGAGTTCGGCCGTCGTTCCAATTATTTAGTTAACAAACATAAATCTGAATTACTCCCCATAAATTTAAATGAGACTGACATTCAAGCACTCAGTTCCCAGGTACCATATCAAATACAGAGGTCCTCACTAAGATATTTGGGTGTTCACCTTGCTAGCACTGTTCAGCAACTATATGAATTAAATTATGAACCACTCCTGCATACTATAGCTAAGGATACATCATTGTGGCTAAATAAAAATATATCCTGGTTGGGCAGGATAGGGGTAGCCAAAATGACCATCCTCCCTAAGATTCTTTATTTGTTCCAAACTGTCCCTATACCACTTTCAGACACCTATCTTAATAGACTTCAATCCGTGATGAACTCATACATCTGGAAAAAGAAACCCCCAAGAATAGCTAGATCTACTCTTTATCTATCAAAAACATACGGAGGTTTAGGAGTCCCGGACGTAGTCAAATATCAAACTGCAGTCTTTTTAAGGAGACTGATAGATTGGTGCACGATTCCTAATAAACACGACAAAATTTGGATAACATTAGAACATGATTTGACTGGATCCCCCCAACTCGGTGCATATTGCTGGCAACCGAATGGGAATCACCCAGCCTTGATAAAAATATACCCTATAATAAGGGAAACGTTTGCCGTATGGTCCCGGGTCATAGTTAACTACCCACATATTTCAACTGTTCCCTCCCCCCTGACGACAGTTCTGTCCAATCCTGACTTCCCAACGGGGATGCTAGCTACGCCTAAATCACAGAGCAGTTTAGACAGCCTTCTTCCACTGTATACACTACTAGAGACGAACAAGTTGATACCTAAACAACAATTGGTGGAATTGGGAATCACACAATTTACCGACTGGTTTAAATACTTACAACTTAAGCACTTTATACACACCCACAAACTTAAACACCAAACGACAAGAGACTGTACCCCTTTAGAAGAACTTTGCACTCTCAGCTCACCTCCAATGCATGCTATATCAACCTTATACCAAATTTTACTCACGCCCTCTGATTTCAAACAAACTTCCACAATAGTATCCTTGCACAAGGAACTTCCATACACACTCTCTGAGGAAGAGTGGCTTGACATCTTCCGATATACCAGTAAATCTGCACATTCAGCCACTTTACTAGAAACGAATGATAAATTCTTGCTTCGGTGGTATCTCACCCCTCACAGATTAAAATATATATTCCCAGAAGCATCAGATAGATGCTGGAGGAAGTGTTCAGGAGAAGGTACACTTTACCATATTTGGTGGGAATGCCCTAAGATTTTAAAATTTTGGACAGACATTAACCAAGAAATGAGCAGGTTACTAAATCACGACATCGCCTTAGATCCCTTGATATATTTATTTCATATCTTACCTAAATTCCAGTTTAAGCAGCATACATCCCTATTTCAGTTAGCTATATGTAGTGCCAAACAAATAATCCCTAGACTGTGGAAATCTGAGTCCACACCAACTCTGTTAATGTGGAAAACACAAATGGAGACGAACCTGTCCCTGGAGAGATTTTTTTACTATAAAATAGGTAGATTGGAATTTTACGCTGAAATGCTATATTTCTGGGAATCCTATTACTACACCAGGTAGAGCTGAGTCCCCTTTACGGCACTCTTTTACTTTGTTTGACTACAGGGTTATATATGGAGCCCTCCCCTCAAAGCAAGTCGGAACACACCATCCAACCTCCCAACACATAAGGACAATTATTACTCTCGAATGTCTGATGTTACACATACTCCTCTAATCATACAAGCTATAGGTGGGACTGAAGAGACGTTGAACATGAGTGGCAGATTGTACTAGACCCAAACTAACACAGACCCCTTATCAACTGTACATCTCAGACATAATCACTTGGTTGACCTACTCAAACTCATGATCTGCGATGGGACAAGAGAAATATACAGGTGGTTACTATTACAGGATTGGTTCGTGTGAATAGATTTTTCTATGTGTACCCTGATCAAATGAATCCCGTAGGCCTGCTAAAGAACTTATCATGTATTTTACTGTGACTGCTAGAGTTTAAATACTGTTGAACATTCTGTTGAAATATGTTTTTGCCGTAGAAATAATCAGGTCTTATCTACTACATGATCATTTCGTGTGAACAAACAATTCTTCATGTGAACTTTCAGAAATCGGATCCTGTGAGATTGTTAAGGAACTTATCATGTAATATCTTATGACTATTGGAGTATAATTACTGTTGGAAAACTGTTTTTGTTGTAATGAATACTTTGATATAAATAAAAGATTAAACAAAAACACAGAGGTTCCAGACACGCAGATACCATAATAGAAATAGATGTCGGGGAAGGTCTAGAAATAGAAACCAAGGATCTAGGTTAACCTAGTGACGTTAAATCAGGTTAAGAACATAATCCCCAAACATCAGAGAACAAACATAGGCCAGGTATTCTGAAACAAAATCAGGAAAAAAAACTCACAGATCACACGCACCCAGGATTCAGGTGCACAAGTTACTAGACCCAAAGAACCAGGGAAATATCAGTCTTCCACAAACCATACCCAACAGGCAGCAGTTGCTGCTTCAGGGGATGCTCATTCCCACTCTGACACTACCCAGATTGAGCAGGTTTTTTCTGTAGCCCCAAGGAACCAGGAAGGGGGAGGGGCGATTCTAGGGCAGCAGAACAGATACCCTCTCAGTGTATGACAGGTCAAGCTGATTAGTTTGGGTTTAGGATTTGTGCCCTTTACAGGATTCAATCTGTTTAAAACTATGATTGATGTAAACCGTTTGTTTTGCAACATTAGTTTAAAAAAAAAACATTTTTCTGGCTGCACAATCCTTAACTGATCTAAGTGACATACGACATAACAGCATAGCCAGAATCAATTTGAATACTAACTTGGGTTTTTCTGAAACATGTGATGTTATTTCACTAGACAGACTTGCAAACGAAACCATTGTTGATACACCACACACTAGTGTAGAACAATTTGTGGGTTATAAAAAACCCTCTACCTTTTATCCAAATCCACAACCGGGGCCCCATAATAGAGAAATATCTCAGAGATCTGACATTCAATAAAAACAACAAAGTCTGAGACAATGAGGCCTATCTATCAAGCTCCAAATGGAGCTTGAAGGGCCGTGTTTCTGGCTAGTCTTCAGACTCGCCAGAAAAACAAGTTATGGGTCCATAACCCTGTCCGCCTGCTCTGATGAGGCGGACAGGAATCGCTGCAATTCAACCCGATTGAGCACAATCGGGTTGATTGACACCTCCCTGCTGGCGGCTGATTGGCGGCAAGTCTGCAGGGGGCGGCGTTGCACCAGCAGCTCTTGTGAGCCAACTTACAGATATAACCCAATACTCTGTTTTACCAGCTGATCCAACCATGAAATACAAAGTGCATTTGATGCACCTTCTGGATGATGGTCTGGAGAAAGGGTTTATTGATCGTAGTACTTTTGATTTTCCACCCAGTCATTCCAGTCTTCCACCATCTCCCGAAGGTGCATAAATCCTTAACGGATGTTAAAGGACGTCTGACAGTTAGTGGAATAGGTTCCCTATTCAAGCACACATCTGAATGGCTGGACGCTATTCTTTGCCCTTTGGTACAGATGTTACCTAGCTATCTTCGTGACACTAAGCATGTGTTAAGGGCAATACAAGACATCAGATGGGATCCATCCTTGTCAGGGATTTATCTCTTCTCACACTGTGCCTTTAAGAATGTGAACTCACTACCCCTATTTAAGGCTCCTCCCAACAGAACTCATTGCTTGGTAATTTGTTGCTCAGTGTCAAGCTGCTTCAGAAGAGACCTGGCCGTTTATACAACTTTGTATTTTCAACTTATTGCTCACCCTGAGTTTCTGCCTACTCGAATCAACCTGCAGATTCTCTTTTGTGCCTGAAGTTTTGCTCCGTTTGTTCTCTGAGAGATTTCTCAGTCTCTCTCCTGTATTGAGGTTGTTCCCTGCAGCGTGTGACGTCACGCCCGTCATTCTCCCGCCGCGGTTCTCAGCCAGGCTCTCTGTGATACCGCTGGGACTTGTTGCTGTCTGGTAACTGTATTGCTCTGTGCTAACATCATCTCCAATAATACTGGTCTGTATATATTGCATTCTATGAACTGTGTGTATTACGCTTGCTATATATATTATTTGTAAAACTTTCACTTGCTGGATATTCATATACGCTTCAGATATCAAATATGCACTAAACCTCTTACTGCTACTTACCAAATTGCAAACATATAACTGTGACAAAGATTATTACAACTACCATTATTCATTATCGGACTGCCTAAGCATATTTCAAACTTAACAACAATTAACCTCTATTGTGCTTGAAATGAACTGTTTGCTTTAACTTAAAGTGTATCTGTTTCATCAGTTAAACACAGCTTATATTACTCTGATTGAACAACTCTGGAAATTACTACTATTCATTATCAAAGTATGGTTTACATTTATCAAAGTTCTGTGTGAATTTCAGTGTGTTTGCTAAAGCCTGCTGCATAAACTATTTTCACTGCTAGACTGTTTGAATTAAGGCACCTGCACTAATTAACTCTTTCACTACTGCTGAAGTCACATTCCTATAAGACTTACTCTCTTATCTGCTACAAGCAGTTATTGTTGCGTGAAGGTTCCGTTTTCACTCAGCTACCCTGCTGTAGTGACCCTCAGATCAATGAGCATATCAGGGTTCCCTTAAGTTAAATCTGTGGGAATCCGAGGTAAGGTGTGAGACTGAGTGGTCCTGCATAAAGCAGTAAGCTGTAATTGTAGTGTTCTCTAAAACAACTAAACATATCCTAACATATTACCAAGCCTTAAAAAAGGAATACTACTAACAGCTAAAATCATGGATGTAAGTGAACTGTCCAGGAGAGTTGGATCTTTAGCTCAGAGTATGGATCACATGATTCAAGGCTTAAGGGATATACAACTAGAGAATCAGAGTATAAATTTTTTTATTAATAATCATCTTGCTAACAAAACTCCTAATGTTGAGTCAACTCCAGAACCCATTGTTAGTCCACCTGAAAAGTTCTCTGGGGATAGAGCTATGTTTAGGGATTTCAGGAATTCCTGCACTCTGCTTTTTACTATGAAACCTAAGTCATACCCAACTGACAGGATTAGAGTTCTAACTGTAATTTCATTTCTCAGAGGTGAGGCCAGGTCTTGGGCCAATGCTTTTTATGAAAAAAATGATCCTATCCTAAATTCCCTAGAAGAATTTTTTTCTGCTATGTCTCTCTTATATGAAGATCACAATAGAAAAAATACTGCTGAAACTGCCATTAGGTCTCTAAGGCAGGGCAAAAGAATGGTAGAAGACTACATTACTGAATTTAAAAGATGGGCTCCTGACACCCTGTGGAATATTCCTGCTCTACGCAATCAGTTCCGTCTGGGACTCAATGATGCAGTTAAGGATGAGTTGGCAAGGGGTGTGATTCCAGAGGATTTGGATGAATTGATGACTCTCTCTATTGGCATAGATTGTCGACTTAGGGAAAGGAAGTCAGAGAGATCTTATTCAGAGACTACCCCCAGAAGAAACCCCAATTATCATCACTCAACTCCTTCCACAGCATTCAATAGACCCATAGAAGAACCCATGGATGTTGCAGTTATCAGGGGACCCTTGAGACCTGAGGAGAAAGCTAGGCGTAAGCTACTAAACTTATGTTTATACTGTGCTGAAAAGAACCATGCAGTTAAGGACTGTCCCTCTCTGATTCGACAAAAGAAGGGTAAGACTTCATTCAATAACCATACAGTTAATTTGATTGACAGCATAAAATCTCATCTATCTATTTATGTCTCCTTACAGTGGTCCCATCAGAAGATAAACGTTCAGGCCATAATTGACTCTGGGGCTTCTGGGAATTTTGCTGATAACACTTTTGTTGTTAATAATCACATCACACTAATAAAGAAGAGTGTTGCATTAGCTATTCGTCTGGTTGACGGTTCATTCTTTAGCTCTGGTCCCATAACTCACCACACTATCCCACTCAAAGTGGTTACCCCTTCAGGACACACAGAGCTTATCTGTTTTGATGTTCTTCCATCTTCTGTTTATCCACTAATCCTTGGACTGAATTGGTTAATAAAGCATAATCCCACTATATCGTGGTCCACAGCATCAGTAGTTTTTGATTCAAACCACTGTAAACAATCCTGTTTTGGGGTACACACACTTTGTCATATCACTGAACATAAGTTACCAGAATGTTATAGTGAATTTGCTGATGTTTTTGACAAAAAGGAGGCTGAGTCTTTACCTCCACACAGAGACTATGACTGTCCTATTGATCTTATACCTGGAAGCTCCATACCATATGGACATATATATCCATTGTCACAGCCAGAATTAAATCATTTAAAAGAATATTTAGATGATAACCTGAAAAAAGGCTTTATTAGACCTTCCACCTCTTCTGCAGCTGCAGCAATGTTCTTTGTAAAAAACAAGGATGGCAGTCTTAGACCCATCATCGATTATAGACAGTTGAACAAATGCACAAAAAAGAACAGATACCCCCTGCCCCTCATACCTGAACTTATTGAACGTTTACAAGGTGCCACAGTTTTTACTAAACTTGACCTCAGAGGTGCTTACAATTTGATTAGGATGAGGGCAGGGGATGAATGGTTAACTGCATTTCGTACTAGATACGGTTTGTATGAATACACTGTTTGGGTTGTGCAATGCCCCAGCGACTTTTCAATGTTTTATAAATTATGTCTTTCATGATTTATTAGATATTTGTATTGTCGTATACTTGGATGACATCTTGGTTTACTCAAATTCTCTTCAGGCTCACATTGTACATGTCAAACAAGTATTGACACGTTTAAGGGCACACCATCTATATGCAAAGCTTGAAAAATGTATTTTTAATACAAACACCATATCATTCCTTGGTTATTGCATCTCACCAGCTGGAATTTCAATGGAGTCAAGCAAAGTAGAAGCTATCACTAATTGGCCTATTCCACGTAATAAAAAAGATGTTCAAAGATTCCTTGGCTTTGCGAACTTTTATAGAAAGTTCATTAAAGATTTTTCTCTTATTGTCAGACCTCTCACTACGCTAACACGTAAGCAAGTTAAGTTTGTATGGAATCAAGATGCTGATCATTCCTTTAATACTCTAAAAACTAAATTTGTTTCAGCCCCTATTTTACAATTTCCAGATCCCACATGTCAATTTACGCTAGAAGTCGATGCTTCTGAGTTTGCTGTGGGGGCTGTTTTATCTCAAAGACGTTCTGAAAAAGAACCTTTGCATCCTGTCTCCTACTATTCTAGAACTATGAGTTCAGCAGAGATTAATTATGGAATCGGTGATAAGGAACTTCTTGCAATCAAATCAGCTTTGGAGTTTTGGCGACACCTCCTAGAGGGTGCAACATATCCAATCACCATCTATACTGATCACCGAAATTTAGAATATTTAAAATCAAACAAGACCCTTACTGCTCGCCAGGTTCGATGGAGTTTGTTCTTTTCTCGTTTTGATTACGTCATTACTTATAGACCAGGATCCAAAAATATGAAAGCTAATGCTCTTTCTAGAAAAGACCCTCGTCCTACTGATGTGGTTTCTCCTTCATCTATCATACCTCCGGATAGAATTATTTGTTTAACAACTGAGTTTAAAACCATCTTACAAGAACATTTGAAGGATGATTCATCTTTGGGTCATTTGGATGTACTAAAACATTCAGACAACTTATACTACCATGGCACTCTATTATATATACCTCCTTCTCTCAGGAATGAGATACTTACCTCTGCTCACGACTCTTTATTGGCTGGTCATCCTGGAGTTCATAGAACTGCTCATTTGATTAAAAGGAATTACTGGTGGCCAAAGATGAATGATACTATTAAACAGTATATTGATTCCTGTATGGTATGTACAACTAAGAAACATCAGCATAAGAGTCCCTATGGTTACCTTCTCTCTTTACCAGTACCAGACAGACCTTGGGCAGCAATTGCTATGGATTTTATTGTTGATCTACCTTCATCAGCTAATTATAACACCATATTAGTAGTAGTGGACTTATTCTCTAAAATGGCACATTTCCTACCACATAGAGGATTGCCTACATCTTCAGAAACTGCTTCACTTTTTTTGAACCATATTGTAAAACTACATGGTCTGCCTGAAACAATTACCACAGATAGAGGTACGCAATTCACCTCAAGGTTTTGGAATCAACTGTGCTCCTCTCTTAACATTACTAAACGTTTGAGTACCGCTTATCATCCACAAACGAATGGTCAAACTGAAAGAACAAACCAAACATTAGAGCAGTACCTTCGTTGCTACTGCACTCAACAACAAGATAACTGGCATTCTCTACTTGCTACTGCAGAATTTGCCCATAATAATGCCGTAAATTCCTCAACTAAAATGACACCATTTTACATCAACTACGGATTTCATCCTTCATACTACCCAAATCGGATCAACAATTCCGACATGCCTATAGTTAATGATCTTGTTAACACCATTGCCACCAATTTCACAACATTGAAAGAAGTTTTACTAGAGGCTCAGGCTGTTCAGAAACACCATTACGATCTACGTAGATCCAAGCCCCCAGCTTACAAGATTGGTGACAAAGTCTGGTTAAGCACTAGACATTTACGCTTACAAGTTCCATCCAAAAAACTCGCTTCTCTATATTTAGGGCCTTATCCAATACAAAAGGTCATCAATGTTAATGCTGTAACACTTAAACTACCAGACTCTCTAAAGATACATCCCACATTCCACGTTTCTCTTTTGAAACCGTACAGTACAATCAGAGACACGACTCAGAATGACCCGGTGGATCCTTCAGTCATTGATGGCATGGAATATGAGATTGAGTCTATCCTAGACTCTCGTTACCATCGTAATCAACTTCAATATCTTGTCAGTTGGAAAGGGTTTGGTCCTGAGGAGGACTCTTGGGAGCCTTCCAATAATGTCTCTGCACCACGTCTTGTTTCCTTGTTTCATCGTAGAAATCCTGATCGTCCTGGTCCTTGATCCGCGGAGCGGCTCCTTGGGGGGGTGTCCTGTCAGGGATTTATCTCTTCTCACACTGTGCCTTTAAGAATGTGAACTCACTACCCCTATTTAAGGCTCCTCCCAACAGAACTCATTGCTTGGTAATTTGTTGCTCAGTGTCAAGCTGCTTCAGAAGAGACCTGGCCGTTTATACAACTTTGTATTTTCAACTTATTGCTCACCCTGAGTTTCTGCCTACTCGAATCAACCTGCAGATTCTCTTTTGTGCCTGAAGTTTTGCTCCGTTTGTTCTCTGAGAGATTTCTCAGTCTCTCTCCTGTATTGAGGTTGTTCCCTGCAGCGTGTGACGTCACGCCCGTCATTCTCCCGCCGCGGTTCTCAGCCAGGCTCTCTGTGATACCGCTGGGACTTGTTGCTGTCTGGTAACTGTATTGCTCTGTGCTAACATCATCTCCAATAATACTGGTCTGTATATATTGCATTCTATGAACTGTGTGTATTGCTGCAACCTCATTACACTTACGCTTGCTATATATATTATTTGTAAAACTTTCACTTGCTGGATATTCATATACGCTTCAGATATCAAATATGCACTAAACCTCTTACTGCTACTTACCAAATTGCAAACATATAACTGTGACAAAGATTATTACAACTACCATTATTCATTATCGGACTGCCTAAGCATATTTCAAACTTAACAACAATTAACCTCTATTGTGCTTGAAATGAACTGTTTGCTTTAACTTAAAGTGTATCTGTTTCATCAGTTAAACACAGCTTATATTACTCTGATTGAACAACTCTGGAAATTACTACTATTCATTATCAAAGTATGGTTTACATTTATCAAAGTTCTGTGTGAATTTCAGTGTGTTTGCTAAAGCCTGCTGCATAAACTATTTTCACTGCTAGACTGTTTGAATTAAGGCACCTGCACTAATTAACTCTTTCACTACTGCTGAAGTCACATTCCTATAAGACTTACTCTCTTATCTGCTACAAGCAGTTATTGTTGCGTGAAGGTTCCGTTTTCACTCAGCTACCCTGCTGTAGTGACCCTCAGATCAATGAGCATATCAGGGTTCCCTTAAGTTAAATCTGTGGGAATCCGAGGTAAGGTGTGAGACTGAGTGGTCCTGCATAAAGCAGTAAGCTGTAATTGTAGTGTTCTCTAAAACAACTAAACATATCCTAACAATCCTACTGTGTGCTGACAGTAGATGTTAGTGCCTTATACTCTTCTATCCCACATGTACATGTGATGGCCTTAAACACAGTACTGACGCAATATTCCAATTTGAGTGAAGAGTTTCGCGATTTTGTTATTGATGTAACCAATTTCCTCCTCAACCATAATTATTTTGAGTTTGAGGGTTTTTTTTAATCTCCAGAATAGGTAGGCCTAATCTCCTGTGATATTCCCCCTTAGGATATCAATATTAAGTAAAAAAGAGTGATAGGAGATAAAGCGCAAAAAATGCTTAAACGTTTAACATAATAAATTAATTTTCATTTTTATTCTGCCATTTGCAATTGTACTTCCTTATATATTTTATCCTGTCATCTGTATAAGATACAAAATAATCTTTATTAGTCTTGGCTAGATTACCCCAAAACCCGCTTTAGTATTAGATAAATATTGCTATTGAGCATATCCCTCTTATAGAGGTCTATATTTAAAAGGTTTAAGCATTTTTTGCGCTTTATCTCCTATCACTCTTTCTTTTTCTTATCTCCTATCACTCTTTCTTTTTCTTTTTTTTTTAATTAGGTTGTGTTTATTGCATCCAAATCCAAACTGTTATTGCTCCCTTTAAAACTGTGCGTGTGTGTGCCTGTCCCTTTAAGACTATGTGAGCAGGTGCCGATCTGCCCTTTAAAGTTGCATTGTGTTTTTTTTTTTTTTTTAACTTTTATTTATAACCAATAAAGGGTGCAAAGTTACAAGGTGCATCATCAGCCCGCCTCGCAGGGTGAGCCAAAAAAGAAGCAGATATAACAAGACAAGCAGCTGCGACTTCATACAATAACATATCTGTAGCTTTGAAATTTGCCATAGGTCAACCATGTTGTGTCATACAATAACATACATGTAGCTTTGAAATTTACCATAGGTCAATCTAGTAGACATGGGTTTGCACCACAATATTGGGGGTTTTGACGTTATTAACAAACAACCAAACAAACATAAAACAGGGGAGACAGAAGGGGGGGGGAGGGGGGGATGTCAGGGGAGAAGGAAGGGTAGAGTGGTAAGGGATGGGGGGAACACAGCAAGTGCATACAGTCATATAAATAACATTCCTGCGTGCCTCGCATAGTAATCCATGGCACAACGTGTCAACATTAGTACAATATTAGATCAGTAATAGTGCTGGGCCATGTATATTGGTGAAGACTTTTAAAGTTTACGATATATCAACATATTGCTCGTGAGAGACGTTAAAAGAACAATATATGTTGTTCAGTGTTATAAGATAAACAAGCCTAAGCAATCAATTAAGCAACATATCTGCTGAGGTATAGTAAGAGAGGTAGTGTTAAGGAGGCATATCTGACCTAACTGTTGTATGATATTGTATTGGAGTTCTATTAATTTATTAAATGAGGGGCACATCTCCTACCGCTTCATTTTATAGATACCAGCAGGAGTTATTAGAGTACCACTATATGTTATCAAGCGTAGACATGGTTGTGGGTATATAGTTTAAACTATAGCTGTCGAATTAGGTTTTTCAGATTCTCCAGGAAAGATCTAGAAGTGGGTGGACATCAGGGCCATAGATGCATAAAAATGATTACTCTTTTGACATGACAAACTGAGTATGAGGTGAAGTGTGTAGTTCATGCAATTCAACTCCCAGAATCTAACTAGCTGCACTAACAAGTGTATGTTTTCATCTGTCATGGCCAAAGACAAATTAGTGAGGTTTAAGGGGTGAGAGGAGGTACACATACATTGTTATTTTCTACAGAAGGTGTTGTATACTGCCATGGAGGTGTTTAAAGATACCAGTGCCTGTTGATTTATACTATTTGTAGAGCATTATTTACGCTATGGTGGGGATAAAAAAAACAAACTTTCCTGCTGTGTGAAGAGTATTATATCAAGAAGAAAACAAGCATAACACAAGGCATCAACAATTATATCAGATAGGCAATTCGGTTAAACTTGCAATGGAGATACCTAAAGGCTAATAATGTAAACCTAGGCGGATATTACAGTATAGGGAATAATAATGAAATGTAATGTGTTATGGGAGTTGTAATTTGCGGTTTACATCGTCAGCGTTAAAGTGGCTGCTGCATCTTGGATAGGTTTGCAAATGCGGTGAGCAGGAGGGCCCTTAACTGCAATAGGTGGTACTAAATCTAGCCTGTCAAGACACTCTTTGCACCAGCTATTTACAAATAACTACCATTGCTTCAGGCGGGCACTGAGTCTCCAAACCATGAACACTCAAAATACAAACAGTAAATAGTACAGACCGGATAAAGCAGAACAAAGTGAAAACAAAATACAATTGATATGTCAAGACAGATACTTCAGCTATTTCGGGTCAGAAACCTTTTGAGGCCATATGCGCTGGAGAAACTACCTTACGTGTGTAAGTAACTAAGAAAATGTTTAGTCAATTATGAGGCATAATGATGGAAAACAAACAGTCCCCCACAATGCTTTCCATGTAGACTTTCAGCCTATGCCTGTTGCTGGGTGATAGTTGTGCGGTTGCACAAACCTTGCAAAGTGTAGGGAAGTCCAGACTATAGGCGCTAACCCAGAGCAAAGCTGCAAAGAGACACCACGGAGTGAAGTCAGGGACGGCTGCACAACGGCTGCACAAACAACTCCATTCCAAAAATATGCAGCAGACGGGGCGCCAGAAATCGCACTCCAAGTGACATGTTGCTACGCTGCTGGTGTAGATTGTGAAAGATTATGCTATTCGGGGTCCGGTGGGAGGAATAACAAATTTCAGAAACCTGCTGCGACTTAGAGGTATCTTGGTTTATTGCAGTAGTATCATGTGTCTCTGTGTCCGAGTTTGTGAGCGTACATGTAGGCAGACTCTGGATTTCATCACAGCTCAATACCTCTTTAGATGTAGTTGCCATCGCAGTGACAGCAAAGGCTCTTGTAGACACATGTCCCAGTGTTGAAGAGACCAATGGGCCTGTGACGGAGTATGTAGGAGAGGCTGTAGGCAAGTTTTGAATTTCAGCAGAATACAGACCTGCTTTAGCCATCACTGTGACTTCGGAGGTTACTGCTACCTCAGTCGTCCATACAATATGATGGTGAAGGAAATCCGGTGTAGAGGAATCCGCCATCTGATTAGTCAGACCTGTCTTAGATTTTTTATCTGCCTCTAAGCAAGGGTCTTGTTCCTCTGCTTTTGCACTGCTACGCTGAAAGAAACTTTCCTGTGTAGTGTCCCAATTGTTGTCGGGTAAAACAGCTTCTAGTCTGCGCCATTTTGTCAGAGTATCCTCGGGTCCCAGTGCCCGGATCTCATCTATCACATGCTGTGTGGCCTCACCCAGCTTAATAAATTTTGGCAGTAACAATTCTTTCAAGGAGAACATAATGTCTGTACATTGGTAATTCACTGCGGGTGAATAAGGTGTCTTGTGTTCCCGGGCTGTATCCGCACAAGACAGCATGTTGCACATAGCTCTGTTTCCCCATCTATTTCCTACTTTCTCTGACTTCTCGGGGCCAGATGATAACAAATCTGATCCCATAAAGTTCCCGAACAACTAGACTGTTAAGGGAGATTAGGATGGCTTGAGAAATGGCCACTTTCAAGCAAAACGTTAAAGACAATATGCAGAGCTTCACAGTCTTGTGGAGATCTTGGGTCGCCGCCCACCCGGAAGTCAGTTGCGTTGTGTTTACATTACTGTGATCTGTCCCTTTAAGACTGTGTGGGTTTTTGCCTGTCCCTTTAAGAATGTGTAAACAGGCTGCAAGCTGCCCTTTAAAGCTATGTTGTGCGAACATTATTTTTTCAGCAGTTTGTACAGTAGGTACTGACAGGGCTATGTACAGCAAACCGTTACAAATGTATAAAATTCTGTACAAATGTATAAAAACATGTAGGCTGAGGGTTTGACACAATGGGCTCCATGTAGGAAGCAGCATAAGCTGCACCCTTGCAAGGCAGATTTGTACATGCAAGTCTACTTCCTGCAATTTAAAGTGAAAGTCAATCGCTAGGATTGACCATTGAAACAAATGAAGGGGAGACTCATTCATGAAGTATAAAATACTTCATGCTGAAAGCTCCTTTATTTGTTTCAAGCGTTCGCCGTTCTGAGCTACTAAGGCAGCCCATGGCAGAATGCTGTTTTGCTTGAGAGGTGACGTTTTCCCCTCTTAGCCAATAGCTGTGAGGGAAATCCGGCTTTGCGCCATTTGGAGCTGGATTTCCCACACGCTATTTGCTAAGAGGTGGAAACGTCAAGTCAAGAACACTTTATTAGCATGACATTATTACATGTGTTGCCAAAGTAATATGTTACAATAAAACAGATCAATAACAATTTATAAGGTAGGAGTATAGTGGGTAAATATGGTAACAGTTCATTTAATCTGATTGGGGGTTCTGGTCATGTGACAGTCTGCTACATATTTTGCTACTATCCTTGTAGCTTTGTTTTTTTCTCCTAAGAGTACACATAGTCTTTCTTGTTCCGACATCTGTGGGAAGTCTGTTATTTCTTTCATTATTTTTGGGAAGTATTTATCCCTTAAGAGTTTGTATCTTGTACAGTACAAGAGGAAGTGCGCTTCAATCTCTATGTCCCCACTGTCACACTGTGCACATTGTTTGGCTGCCCTGGGTCTCCATTTTGTCTGATATCTGCCAGTCTCTATTTTCAGCTGGTGGTCAGAGATTCTGTATTTAGTGAGTATCTGTCTATGCTTTGGATTGGTGACACTTGTGAGATACTCAGCTAGTTTGTACTCTCTTTGTAGAGACCTGTAACACTCCAGCTTGTTCTGTTGTCCTATCTGTTCCTCCCAGTGCCCTCTCCTTCAGAGCTGTTTGTAAGGTGTTTGGTGACACTCTCTCATGGGCTGTGCTTTTGCTGATGTGGTTTTGCAGGTCTGATGTATATTCTCTAAATGCTTTTGATGCTGGGTCACAGAGCGCTTGGTGGTAAATTGTATTTGTGTCACTATTTGTGAGGCGATACCAGAATTTGTACACCCTTTTTTGCATTGGTAGCAGCAATGGGGATCTTCCCAGCTCTGCTCTGCACCCATTGTTAGGGGTGCTTCTGTGTACCCGCAGTGCATATTTACAGAATTGGAGATGTGTAATTTCTGTGAGAGTTTTGTCCCATTCTCGGTAGTTCTGGGTCAGTGTTGGGCCCCAGACCTCACAGCCATACAGCAGGATTGGTACAATGGTGCTTTCAAATACCTTAACTAACAGTTCTGTAGGAGGGTTAAAGTGTCAGTAAACCTTGAAAATAATGTTATATAATTCTGCACAAAGTGCAGAATTATATAACATTATATTAGCGCAAACATTGTAAGAGCTAATATTCCCTTATAAATTTTTTAAAAAACGGCTGTTTTACAGACCCGCTCTCTGTGATCTTCTGAGCGGGTCTGTTTGTTTTACACAGCCCGGCCCGACCGCGCCACTATACTAAGTGCAGCTCGCTCCCGCTGTCAGACAGAGCAGGAGCGAGCTGCACTTAGTATAATGGTGCGGTCGGGCCGGGCTGTGACTATACAGCTGGCCCGATGCGCTCTGTAAAACAAACAGACCCGCTCAGAAGATCACAGAGAGCGGGTCTGTAAAACAGCCGTTTCTTTTAAAAATTATAAGGGAATATTAGCTTTTACAATGTTTGCGCTAATATAATGTTATATAATTCTGCACTATGTGCAGAATTATATAACATTATTTTTAAGGTTTACTGTCCCTTTAAGACTGGCTAGCAGCTTCTTGATTGCATGGAAGGCTCTAAGGGCTTTTTCTTGCAGTGTTTTGATGACCAGTTTAAAGCTTCACCTCTTAGCAAAACAGCGTTCTGCCATGGGCTGCTTGAGCAGCTCAGAACGGCTAACGCTTGAAACAAGTAAAGGAGCTTTCAGCATGAAGTGTTTTATACTTCATGAATGAAAGTCACCTTTAATTGTTTCAATGGTCAATCCTAGCTTTTCACAAACGCTAGGATTGACTTTCACTTTAAGAAGCAGCAGTCATTAGACAGATGCTTCTTACACTCACACTCTTCGCCACCTCTGAGGTGGTAAAGAGAAATCACAGAAAGCTAGGTCGCTCTCAGTGATTGACAGTTGCGTGGCACGAGTGAAGGGGCGGGAATTACACACTGCGGATTGTGTAATGCTGCATATGGCTAGAAGACGAACAGATCTGCTGCCCGTATGCAGTGAAATTGTGCAAACAGCTTCTCTAGTTGAGAAGCTGTCCGCACGACTTTTGATGCATGGGGCCAAATGTATCCATGTAGGTGAGCAGAGCTGACTGGCTGGGAAAATATGGCTACCCTTTTTGTTCCTGGAGGCACAAACGCTACATTTATCTGATAATATCATCTGAACCCCCATAACAATTTTTTAAGTAAAATATTGCTGAATGGCTGAGAAAATAATTTGTAATGCTAAACTCAGATTTGACCACAGTGGCTCTATAATTAGACTAGGTGGGACCACTGGATGCAGGCAGCACATAGGGAGTACATATTCTGGATATAAGTTTTTTTAGATTTGACCACAGTGGCTCTATAATTAGACTAGGTGGGACCACTGGATGCAGGCAGCACATAGGGAGTACATATTCTGGATATAAGTTTTTTTAGATTTGACCACAGTGGCTCTATAATTAGACTAGGTGGGACCACTGGATGCAGGCAGCACATAGGGAGTACATATTCTGGATATAAGTTTTTTTAGATTTGACCACAGTGGCTCTATAATTAGACTCGGTGGGACCACTGGATGCAGGCAGCACATAGGGAGTACATATTCTGGATATAAGTTTTTTTAGATTTGACCACAGTGGCTCTATAATTAGACTAGGTGGGACCACTGGATGCAGGCAGCACATAGGGAGTACATATTCTGGATATGTTTTTTTAGATTTGACCACAGTGGCTCTATAATTAGACTAGGTGGACCACTGGATCCAGGCAGCACATAGGGAGTACATATTCTAAATATAAGTTTTTTTATTTTATATGATGGCCATCTGCATATTCCCATGTAGTTTTTTTTAATCTGTTAAACTTTAATCTCTGAGACAACGATTCTGGTTGGGTTGACTGTAGGGTTCAGATAGTTGAGGGAGCATCATGTTATTCCTTGGACCCAAACAGCACAATACACATTGCTTTGTGCCAGCCCTGAATATTGGGTGTACGTAAGCTGATTTTAGTTTACCAAATATTACTGCTTAAAAAGTTGTAGCACAATTATAGCGACCATTAAATACTAGTAGAAAATACAAATCTAGAAAGCACTTCTTAATTATTAATTAATTTATTTCTCAAAACCGTAAACCTCCGTTGACAGCGAAACACTTGACCGCTAGTCCTAGACTTCCCGCCTTGCGGTGTAGCTCAAAGATGTTTCCCGACCTACGGTGGTCACGTGACTATGACTAAATAGTTGCTTCCTCCCTCACCGTGTAGGTTGCTGTAGTAGTCTCTTTCGTCTGATCGCCAACAAGATGCAAAGCCAGGATCTTTTGAGAGATGTAGCCACTTTGCTGACAGGTGAATAATGAACAATTGGACATTCTCCTCCAGTCTTTAGCGTCAACTGCATTTATTTGTTACTTAGCAATGCGGATGGTCTCTTTTATAAGGGTGCTACATCAGGTTAATTGAATTATTTAAATGAAACGTGATAGTACTGTAGTCAACGGTAAAGCTGAAAAAATAACATTTTATTCTTGAAAAATCTGAGTTAAGATGTTACTTTATATGATTTCGTTATAATGTTGGTTTGTGCGAGTAACAGTGATAAACTTATAAGTGACGCCGACATTACATAGGTTTGTAACAGGATGTTTGATTTACAGGAGCTGAACGTTACTTGTCAGAGAGTTTACACAATGAAAACCTGAGCAGCAGAGCTAAGGAGCAAAGAGATGAAATTCTGCAAAGCATCCATCAAATCCAAAACAGGTCTGTTTATTAGTGACAGATGAAAAAATACAGTCACTGGGCTCTTGGGTAAAAATATTGTTTCTGTGTTTTTTTTTTTTTTAAATACATTTTTATTGATTTTTCAAATTAAATACAGCACGCTAGTATAAGAGGTACAGGTCATATTAACACAATGTACGCGTTTCAATAATACAGGTAAAAAAATCCATAAAAGTCTGAAATCCAGCCTTTTTTCATTAAAGGGATATAAAACCCATTTTTTTTCTTTCATGATTTAGATAGAACATAACATTTTAAACTACTTTCTAATTTACTTCTATTAGCAAATTTTCTTTGTTTTCTTGTTATCCTTTGTTGAAAAGCAGAAATGTATGCTCAAGAGCGTGCACGTGTCTGCAGCACTATATAGCAGCAGTTTTGCAACAATGTTATACATTAGCAGGAGCACTAGATGGCAGGACTATTTCTTGTCATGTAGTGCTTCAGGCATGTGCACGCTACATACCTAGGTGTATCTTCTACAAAGAATAACATGAGAATGAAGTAAATTTGATAATAGAAGTAAATTGGAAACTTTTTAAAAATTGTATTCTCTATCTTTATCATGAAAAAGAAAAATTAGGTTTAATGTCCCTTTTAAGATTTAAAAAAATAAATTAAAAAAAAATTACCATTGTTCTCTGCCATTAAATCTTAATCTTCTCTGCCTGCATCTTTGTGTTTTTTGTGTGTTATTATAATTAAAAAACTATTTCCTTTCTGATACAGTACTGTATTATCTTTATGATGGTACAAAAGTATTAAAAATGATTATAAAACTGCATTTATGCATGTATGAGCTGTATTATGACTTTATTGCCTAAATGACATGAGCTGTTATTATTCACACTTGGTTTCATTCCCTCTCCAAACTGTCCAATTTTACAGATGCAAATATACAAATTTTCCAAAATCCAAACTATTCCGAAATCCAAACGTTTTCCGGTCCCAAGCAGTTTGGATAAAGGGTTTTGTACCTGTACTTTTAACTTTTCATTGCACAGAATCCTTCCATAGAGGATACATTGAGGCTACCTTGCACAGACTTATAGGTAGTACCCAATGGGAAGAAGCATAACCAAATATAATATACATTTAACTCTCCTCTCTCAATATAATACAAAATAGATCTTGCAGCATATCCCATATTGTAATACTACTATTATATGTACACCTGACATCAAAACTATCACCTAGATTACGAGTTTTGCGTTAGAGGCTATGCAGTGCTAACGAGCAGTTTTGTCTCACCGCTCACCTGCAGCGCTGGTATTACGAGTTTTCAAAAACCCGTCGTTAAAAAACAAGAAGTGAGCATTGAGCAAAATTTTGCTCATTACCGCACTCCAATACCAGCGCTGCTCAATCAACGGGGAGAGCCGGCTGAAAAAAAGTTTAACACCTGCCAAAAAGCAGCGTAAAACTCCTTAACGCAGCCCCATTGATTCCTATGGGGAAATAAAAGTTATGTCTACACCTAACACCCTAACATGAACCCCGAGTCTAAACACCCCTAATCTTACACTTATTAACCCCTAATCTGCCGCTCCAGACACCGCTGCCACCTACACTATATGTATTAACCCCTAATCTGCTGCCCCCAACATCGCCGACACCTACATACTATTTATTAACCCCTAATCTGCCGCCCCCAATGTTGCCGCCACTATATTAAACTTATTAACCCGTAAACCTAACACCCACTAACTTAAATATAATTTAAATAAATCTAAATAAAATTCCTATCATTAACTAAATTATTCCTATTTAAAACTAAATGCTTACCTATAAAATAAACCCTAAGCTAGCTACAATATAACTATTAGTTACACATAGGAATCATAAACCACTACATTCATCAAACGCAGAGTATGGGGATCTGGCATTTCTAGGCATTGGCCCCATGGATTGTGACAAGCCAAAACAATCTAACAGGGAAGGATCTTCTCTAAGCTTGTATCCTCAATGTCTAGCAGTGCTTTCAGACTCAAACCCTTCTCATATGCCACAAGCAATTATTAGAATATAAATATTTTGTAAGTATTTATAAGTAAATCAGTGTTTTCCAAAGAAAATTTTGCCAGCTGGGTGGCATTGTGAAGTAGCAGGGTGGGGGCAGTGTAATATTTTCTAATATTATATAATTTCTGCTATCCAAAGCACAAATGTTTTGCTTACTTTAAATGGATATGAAACCCAATTTCTTTCTAATGACACGGTGAGTCCACGGATCATTATCAATTACATTTGGGAATATTACTCCTGGCCAGCAGGAGGAGGCAAAGAGCACCACAGCAAAACTGTTGAGTATCACTTCCCTTCCCACAAACCCCAGTCATTCTCTTTGCCTGTGGTGCAAGGAGGAGGTGAAGTTTTCGGTGTCTGATCTACAATCAAGACGATGTACAGCCGTGTATATGTTTAAATACTTTTTTTACTTTGCCTTTACGGCTGCCGGGACTACTCCTGAGGCGGCAGTGTATTTTGTGCACTTTTTCACTTCCTGGAACTCCGGAGTGTGATGCACATGTAATAGCGGCGGCTCTGCTGTACAAAAAGCCTTTCACTATTTGTCTTAGTGTCAAGCACTTTTGAAGTCAAGGACAGGTAGGCACCTTGGCAAGATACGGAAGTGGGGTGGTGACGTTGCTCAAACCTGGGGGTGTGTGGTTACTGCTGTCCAATCCAGGCAAGCCCATCCAGAGATCAGCGCACACTGTTTGCGTGGTGCCAACCAAAAAACGGAGCCAAGCCAGCTCCAAAGTATGAACAAAAAAGGTAGATGTAGCACTCCAACACCGATACTTGAAATAAAAGAGAAAATCATTATTGCACAATCATTCCTATGATTAAGTGTCATCTGGCACAAAACATGTCAGGATTTTCCTCCTCCTCCCTCTGTTTTTTGTGCCATTTTTTGTGCTGTTTTTAAATTGTGCAATAAAGATTTTTTTCTTTTATTTCATGTATCGTTGTTGGAGTGCTACCTCTACTTTTTTTTGTTCATACCTTAGCAAGATAGCTGAGGTGTAGAGGTGCCTGGGGTTTGTTGCTGCTCCGTTCCATTTTTTTGGCTAAGTGTATTTAAAGGAACAGTAACTTTTTTTGCTAATATTATTTTAAAAGAAAATAAAGTTTTTTTTTTAATTGTTGCTTTCTTTTCTTTTGTCCTTTTTGTGAGTTAAGATGGCCAGGAGGCCTTGCAAGATGCTACTTGTAGCCTATGTGGTATCCTTCAGATTTAAGCTGGAACACCTCTGGCTGTTACTTAAGAAGGTTTTGGCTACGTTGGACGACTCCGATACGACTGTCGTAGTCACTGCTGACTCTATTAAGGAGTCTTGGCAAACGGTCCCCAAGGTGGAAGGGGCGATTTCTACTTTGGCTAAGAGAACCACTATTCCCATAGAGGATAGCTGCTCCTTTAAGGATGCTATGGATAAGAAGTTGGAGGCATTGCTAAATAAAATGTATGTTCACCAGGGTCTGCAATGGCAGCCTGCGGTGTGTGTTGCCACGGTCACCAGCGCAGCAGCCTACTGGTTTGATGCGTTGTCTGATTCAGACGGATACTCCTCTTGAGGAGATCTAAGATAGGATTAAGCCTCTTAAGTTGGTCAATTCCTTTATCACAGATGCTTACTAACAAGTCATTAAGTTGGGAGCAAAAATATCTGTTTTTGCTGTACTAGCTCACAGAGCCTTATGGTTGAAATCCTGGTCTGCAGATATTTCATCTAAGTGCAAACTTTTGGCGAACCCCTACAATGGTTAGACCTTGTTTGGGCTGGGCTTTGCTAAAATTATTTCTGATATTACAAGAGGAAAAGGACATATCCTCCCATAGGATAAGAGAAATAAACAGAAAGGGCGTCAGAGTAATTTTTGTTCATTTTGAAACTTTAGAGGTAAGCCTCCCCCGCCCCCTCTTCCAAGCAGGAAGAGTCCAAGTCTTCCTAGAAGCCCAATCAGTCTTGGAACAAGGGGAATCAATCTAAGAAGCCTGCAAATGATTCAAAGTCGGCATGAAGGGCTTGCCCCCGATTTGGGAGCGGATCTGTCAGGCAATGGAACAGGGATTATGAGGATCTGTCTCCACAAATAGATCTGGATCAGGCGATAAGAGAATCTCTTTTGTGGTGGTAGTCTCAGAAACACCTCTCCCAGGGAACTTGCTTCCGCAGACCTTCCTTTGTGATTGTGACCACGGATGCCAGCCTGCTGGGTTGGGGAGCAGTCTGGGGCTCGTCAACGGCTCAGGGTCTATGGACTCAGGAGTCAGTGTTTCCCATTAACATCCTAGCGCTGATACCAATCTTCAATGCTCTACTAGCCTGGCCTCGGTTAGCTTCAGCCCGGTTTATCAGGTTCCAGTCGGACACATAACATCGGTGGCTTACATCAACCACCAGGGAGGAACTCAGAGTTTCTTGGCCATGTAAGAGGTGGCCAGAATTATTCAGTGGGCAGAGACCCACAACTGCTGCCTATCTGCGATCCACATTACAAGAGTGGACAATTGGGAAGCGGATTTTCTGAGCAGACAGACTTTTCACCCGGGGGAGTGGGAACTCCATCCGGAGGTATTTTCCATCTTGACCATCAAATGGGGGCGGCCGGAGCTGGATCTCATGGCATCTCGGCAGAATGCCAAGCTTTCGAAGTACGGGTCGAGGTCAAGGGATCCACAGGCCATCCTGATAGATGCTTTTCTCCCTTTGAATTTCAGTTTAGCATACCTTTTTCCTCCGTTTGCTCTCCTTCCATGAGTCATTGCTCAGATCAAGCAGGAGAGGGCGTCGGTGATTCTCATTGCACCGACGTGGCCTTGCAGGATCTGGTATGCAGACCTAGTGGAAATGTCATCTCTTCCACCTTGGAGACTACCTCTGAGGAAGGACCTTCTACTTCAGGGTCCCTTCCTTTATCCAAATCTCACTTATCTGAAGCTGACTGCTTGAATGTTGAACTCTTAGTTTTATCTAAACGTGGGTTCTCGGAATCAGTCATTGAGACCTTGATCCAGGCTCGTAAGCCTGTGACTTGGAAGATTTACCATAAAATATGGTGTAAATATCTGTATTGGTGTGAATCCAGAGGCCACTTGTGGAGTAGGGTCAGGATTCCTAGGATGTTGTCTTTTCTCCAGGAAGGTCTGGAGAAGGGTTTGTCAGCGAGTACTCTGAAGGGTCAAATTTCTGCTTTGTCTGTTTTGTTACATAAGTGTCTGGCGGATGTGCCAGACGTGCAATCTCAGAATCAGGCCTGTGTTTAAACCTGTTACTCCTCCCTGGAGTCTTAACCTTGTTCTTTTCTTAAGCAGGCTCCGTTTGAGCCTATGCATTCCTTAGATATTAAGATGTTATCTTGGAAGGTTTGTTTCTTGTTGAAATTTCTTCTGCTCGGAGAGTCTCTGAACTCTCGGCATTGCAGTGTGATTCCCCTTATCTTTCATTCTGATTAAGTGGTTCTTCGTACTAAGTTAGGTTACCTTCCTAAAGTTGTTTTGGATAGTAATATTAATCAGGAAATCATTGTTCCTTCCTTGTGTCCTAATCCTTCTTCTGATAAGGAGCGTTCATTGCACAACCTAGATGTGGTGCATGCATTGAAATTCTATTTGCAGGCGACTAAGGACTTTCGCCAGTCTTCTGCTTTGTTTGTCTGTTTCTCTGGGAAACGCAAGGGTCAGAAAACTACGGCTACTTCTTTTTCGCTTTGGCTGAAGAGTATAATTCGCTTGGCCTATGAAACTGCTGGACAGCAGCCAAAAGAATCACGGCTCATCCCACAAGGGATATTTCCTCTTACTGGGCCTTCAAAAGTGAAGCTTCTGTGGAACAGATTTGCAAGGCTGCAACTTGGTCCTCTCTGCATACCTTTTCAAAATTTTATAGTTTTTATACTTTTGCCTCAGCTGAGGCTTCTTTTGGGAGACAGGTTCTTCAAGCAGTGGTGCCTTCTGTTTAGGTTACTTGTCTTGTCCCTCGCTTATCATCTGTGTCCTCTAGCTTGGGTATTGATTCCCAACAATAATTGATGATGATCCGTGGACTCACCGTGTCATTAGAAAGAAAACAAAATTTATGCTTACCTGATAAATTTCTTTCTTTCTTGACACGGTGAGTCCATGGCCCTCCCTGTATTTTCAGACAGTTTTGTGTTATATAAACTTCAGGCACCTCTGCACCTTGTGTTGCTTCCTTTCTTCCTTTCTCTCCTTTTCCTTCGGTCGAATGACTGGGGTTTGTGTGAAGGGAAGTGATACTTAACAGCTTTGCTGTGGTGCTCTTTGCCTCCTCCTGCTGGCCAGGAGTGATATTCCCAACAGTAATTGATGATGATCCTTGGACTCACCGTGTCAAGAAATAAATACATTTATCAGATAAGCATACTTTTTTCTTTTTTTCTTTCATGATTCAGATAGAGCATGCAATTTTAGGCAACTTTCTATTTACTTCTATTCTCAAATGTTCTTCATTCTCTTGGTATCTTTATTTGAAAAAAGCAGGAATGTAAGGTTAGGAGCTGGCCCATCTTTGGTTCAGCACCTAGTGTAGCGTTTGCTGATTGGTAGCTACATTTAGCCAACTCCATCACTCTGGATGAACATGTAAGCTTATAATGTTAATCCCTCTTACCCGCTGACTTAAAGGGCCATGATACCCAAATGTTGAAACACTTGAAAGTGATGCAGCATAGCTGTAAAAAGCTGACTAGAAAATATCATCTGAACATCTCTATGTAAAAAAAAAAAAAAGATATTTTACCTCCAAAAGTTCTTCAGTAGCCACATTCTATTGTAAAGGACTTCTAAGCAGCAAATCAGTATGAACCAAAAATGAACAGTTGTGCACCTGCTAAAAAAAAGTCCTGGGAAGAACACTCTATATGGTAGCTTTCCCACTACAAGATATGGTAGTATTCTTTCACTGTCTACCCTGATAAAGGGGAGGGGCGGTTAATTAAAGGGACAGTCTAGTCGAAATTAAAATTTCATGATCCAGATAGAGCATGCAATTTTAAATAACTTTCCAATTTACCTTTATCATCTAATTTGCTTTGTTTTCTTGGTGTTCTTGGTTAAAAGCTAAACCTAGGTATGCTAACTTCTAAGCCCCTGAAGGCCGCCTCTTTTACGTTTTGACAGTTTTTCAAAGCTAGTTCATCTCGGCCATATAGATAACATGGTACTCACTCCCCTGGAGTTACCAAGGAGTAAGCACTTATTTGGCTAAAATGCAAGTCTGTCAAAAGAACTGAAATAAGGGGGCAGTCTGCAGAGGCTTAGATACAAGTAATGACAGAGATAAAAAGTGTATTAATAGAACCGTGTTAGTTATGCAAAACTGGGGAATGGGTAATAATTTCAAACAATAACAATTCTGGAGTAGACTGTCCCTTTTAAAGGCTTCGCACTGGGACTGCTTAAAGGGACAGTCAAGTATAAATTAAACTTTCATTATTCAGATAGGAATTTTAATTGACTTTCCAATTTACTTTTATCATCAAATTTGCTTTTTTCTCTTGGTATTCTTAGTTTAAACTAAGCATAGGTAGGCTCATATGCTAATTTCTAAGCCTTTGAGGGCTGCCTCTTATCACATGCTTTTTAAATCTCTTTTCAGCACAAAGAGACAGAAAGTACACGTGGGCTATATCGATAACACTGTGTTCAGGCACAGAAAGTTATTTAAGATCTAGCACAATACAATGCTAAATTTAAGACAATAGATAATAAACAGTCACAGTCATGTGATCAGGGGGCTGGAAGAAGGTTCCTAGATACAAGGTAATCACAAAGGTAAAAAGTACATTAATATAACTGTGTTGGTTATGCAAAACTGGGGAATGAGTGATAAAGGGATTATCTATCTTTTAAAACAATAACAATTCTATGGTTGACTGTCCCTTTAAGCTGGAAAGGAATCTGTGTTTTATCTTGTCTTTGCTCTGCCTGCACTGTAGTGTCACATGGCTGCCACCAGAGGCATCATTCTGGTCAAGGTTTTGACGGACCCTTCTGTGGCCGTTAGCACTGCATTTTGAAATGCATGCAACAAGAAGAGAACTGTATTTTCATCTTATATTAGAACTACGGTTCCCATCATGTGCGCAAGTCAAGCATAATGTCGGCGACCACAAGGTGTGAATGTGGGCATTAATATGGTCATTAATTTTCTTTTTCATTATTGAATTTGCAAATAAAATGACTATTTAAATTGACTGTAAACAGGAATACAATTGCTTGCTTTTTATACAGGTTTGATTTATTAATATTGTTTTATTCATTAGTAAACAACCATCAACATTAAACAGCATGATGTTACAGATTATAAGACTACTTTTCATAATTGTGATGCTTTGAGAGCAAGAGAACATGCTGTGGGTTTTGTGGTAAAATTTCAGGAAGTCAAATGGAGGTGTCTTTTGCTGTTATGTTTCATGCTGATTTGTAAAAGGGAGGGCTTTCATTTTCAATAAATATTAACATGAATACAAATACATATTTACTTTTGTAGAGTTTCCAAATCCATTCCCTTTTTTTTTTTTATCCTAATTTGTCAAATTCTACTAAAACTTGCTTCCAAACAGTGGCATCCTTATCAGTCTGAGCAGCCACAGATTGGCTACATAACCCATGTTATGAAGTAGTATCTCATCAGGCAACAAATTTTGCCATTAGAGTATAGAGTCTCAAACTCTCAATAGATCAGTTGTGTTCACCTTATGCTATCAAAGTACAATTAGCAGTGCCAATTTCTTTCTAATGACACGGTGAGTCCACGGATCATCATAATTACTGTTGGCAAAGAGCACCGCAGCAAAGCTGTTAAATATCACTTCCCTACCCACAAACCCCAGTCATTCTCTTTGCCTGTTGCAAGGAGGTGGTAAAGTTTTAGGTGTCTGAAGATTCTTCAATCAAGAGTTTTTTTTTAATTTTTTTATTTTCTAAAGCAGAGCAAGTTGTTCTGTTTTTCCCCCCCTAGCTCTAGTCCACGCCAGTCTCTTCAGTAGAGCTGTGGTGGCTTTTAAGCACTTGGAAACTGGTGGGGTTTAATTCTCACTGTGCCTTCCAAATATGGTTGCTGCCCTATCCTGAAAGTCTGATTAGGTTTAGTCAGTTTTTCCTTTGTGTTCCACGGGTCTATGGGGGGAGGATGCCTTCTCATACCTTGTGAGCTGCCCTGCTGCCGGGCAGATTGAGAGTCGGGTAAGTGCCTGTTTTTATTTTCTTTGATTAAAAAGGAGATTATGGCACTTTTACTTGTTCATGTTGGGACCGCAAATCCTATGTGTGTATTGGGATTTTATTTTGCATTGTTTGGTGCACTGGGGACACTGTTAGAGGAGGGGCTCTGTTCTATTTGCAGTGGTGTTTTGCTGCGTGTTTTCTGTAGCTACCGGCTTTTTGGATACAGTAATGGTGGCCGGTCTGTTAGGAACGGCCACAAATAGGAGGGGCGGGTTTCTGAGGCAGCAATTGGGTTGCACGCTTTTCCGGAACTCTGTTTTGGTCTGAGTGGAGGTTGCTTGCGGCGTTTCTAGCTGAGGAGCTTTGTAGCCGATTTGCACTATTTGTTCCTAGGTCCGGATTGTTAATTGAGATTTATACGGCTTCAGGAGGTCAGGTAGGCACCTCAGCAGGGTGTGTTGAGGTTAGGAGGCTGCCTGAAGGTTATAGGGTGCGGTAGTTAGGCGGTATTTTGTTTCATAAGTAAAACGGAATAATAGCAGAAAAGAGTTTTTTTCCTTTTAATATTTAAAGTGACAGTAACGTTTTTTATTTTTCAAACTTTGGAAGCCAGTTTGATTGATTTTGGGTAAAGGTGGATCAAGAGACCTTGCAAGACGTTATATGTAGCTTATGCTTTGATTCTAATGTGGAACCTCCAATCCCATTTTGTTCATCATGTATTGATAGAACATTACATTATAGGGATAGACTTTTTGAATCTGAGCCATCATTAGCTAAGGCGGATGCTGTTCAGGGGTCTCCTGTTCAAGATATGCTGCAGCTTTCTCCTCAAACGTCCCAAACGTTAGTGTCTACTCATGCAGTGCCCGTGTTCCTTCTATTTCTCTGGTTGGGGTTACCTTGCAGGACATTGCTACCCAGATATCCTCTGTGGTAACTGATGCTCTGTCGGCTTTTCCCATGCTACAAGGGAAGCGTAAGAGGAAGTGTAGGGATTCATTGAGTAAGGCTTCTGAATCGGATGTGGCTATGTCGAATGTTTCTTCTCAAAGGTCTGAGAGGGAGGATACTTCAGTAGCGTCTGAGGGGAAAATCTCAAACTCGGACAATATAATTCCTCCTTCTGATGCTGAAGTTGTATCCTTCAGGTTTAAGCTCAAGCACCTCTGTTTGTTGCTCAAGGAGGTTTTGGTTACTTTGGATGACTCTGACACGACTGTCGTAGTCACTCCTAAGAAATCTAGTAAGCTAAACAAGTAATTTGATGTACCTTCCGCAGTGGAGGTATTTCCTGTTCTAGACCGTGCTGCAGAGTTTATTGCACGGGAGTGGGAGAAGCCTGGGATTCCTTTTTTTTCCCTTCTCCAATTTTTCAGATGATGTTTCCAATAGCTGATTCTATCACAGAGTCTTGGCAGACGGTTCCCAAGGTGGAAGGAGCGATTTCCACTTTGGCTAAGAGAACCACTATTCCCATAGAGGATAGCTGTTCCTTTTAAGGATCCTATGGATAAGAAGTTGGAAGCGTTGCTTAAGAGGATGTATGTTCACCAGGGGTTGCAATGGCAGCCTGTGGTGTGTATTGCTATCGTCACTAGTGCAGCAGCATATTGGTTTGATGCGTTGTCTGATTCTATTCAGACAGATACGCCTCTTGAAGAGATCCAGAATAGGATTACGGCTCTTAAGTTTGCCAACTCCTTTATTACGGATGATTCCTTGCAGATCATCAAGTTGGGAGCAAAGATTTCTGATTTTGCTGTTCTGGTCCTTAGGGCCTTATGGTTGAAGTCCTGGTCTGCGAATGTGTCCTTCAATCTAAGCTTTTGTCGATTCCTTACAAGGGTAAGACCTTGTTTGGGCCGGGTTTATCTGAGATTTAAGTTATTACGAGAGGAAAGGGTCATTCTCTTCCTCAGGATAAGAGAAATAGGCTAAAGGGTCATCAGAGTAATTTTTTTTTTTTTTTTTTTACTTTCGAAAACGTCTCAGGTAAGCCTTCCCCCTCCTCTTCCAAGCAGGAACAGTCCAAGTCCTCCTGGAAGTCCAGTCAGTCTTGTAGCAAGGGGAAGCAATCTTAGAAGCCTGTTACTGACTCAAAGTCAACATGAAGGTTCTGCCCCCGATCCGGAATGGATCTTGTGGGGGCAGACTTTCTTTTTTCTCTCAGGCTTTGGTTCGGGATGTCCTAGATCCCTGGGCGGTGGACATAGTGTCCCACGGATACAAATTAGAGTTCATGACCTTTTCTCCCAGGGGCAGGTTCCTTCTCTCAAGATTTATCTGTAGACCAGATAAAAAGAGAGGCATTCTTAGGTTGTGTTCAGGATCTTTCTGACCTGGGACTGATAGTTCCTGTTCCAATACAGGAGCAGGGTCTGGGATTCGACTCCAATCTGTTCATGATTCCCAAAAAGGAGGGAACTTTCAGACCAATTCTAGATGTCAAGAATGCAAACAAGTTCCTCAGAGTTCCGTCTTTCAAGATGGATACTATTCATTCCATTCTTCCTCTGGTTCAAGAGGGCCAGTTCATGACAACAGTAGATTTGAAGGATGCGTATCTGCATAGTCCCATCCACAGGTACCATCACAAGTTTCTGAGGTTTGCGTTTCTAGACAGTCACTTTCAGTTTGTGGCTCTTCCATTCAGTCTTGCAACGGTTCCTAGGATTTTCTCAAAGGTCCTGGGAGCATTGTTAGTGGTGCTCCGTGTGTGGGTGGTTGCTGTGGCGCCTTATCTGGATGACATTCTGGTTCCAGCGCCATCTTTTCAAAAAGCAAACTCCCACACAGAGATGTTATCTTTTCTACGTTCTCACGGATGAAAGGTGAATTTGGGAAAAAGTTCCTTGGTTCCAGCTACAAGGGTAGTGTTTTTGGGAACCATAATAGATTCCCTATCAATTAAGATATTTCTGACGGGCCAGAAAGACAAAGATCTTCAATTTGTGTCTTGCCCTTCAGTCTTCTCCTTGGCCGTCAGTGGCTCAGTGTATGGAGGTAATTGGTCTGATGGTGTCGGCTATGGACATCTCGGGCCTCTGCAGTTATGCATGCTCAGTCAATGGATTGAGGATGATGTGGACTTGTCTTCGCGAATAGTTCTGTCTCAGGGTCATCTCTCCCAGGGAACCTGGGTGATTGTGACCATGGATGCCAGCCTGCTGGGATGGAGAGCAGTCTGGGGCTCATTGAGGGCTCAGGGGCTATGGTCTCGGGAGGAGTCGGTCCTTCCCATAAGCATCCTAGAGCTGAGGGCAATCTTCAATGCTCTTGTGACCTGGCCTCAGTTAGCTTCAGCCCAGTTTATCAGGTTTCAGTCAGACAACATAACTTCAGTGACTTACATGAATCATCAGGGAGGAACTCGGAGTTCCTTGGCAATGACAGAGGTAGCCAAGATTATTCAGTGGGCGGAGTCCCACAACTGCTGTCTGTCTGCGATCCACATTCCAGGTGTGGACAATTGGGAAGCGGATTTTCTGAGCAGACAGACCTTTCATCCGGGGGAGTGGGAGCTTCATCCAGAGGTGTTTTATAGCTTGATTCTCAAGTGGGGCTGGCAGGAGCTGGATCTCATGGCATCTTGTCAAAATGCCAGTTTTCCGAGGTACGGGTCGCGGTCATGGGATCCACAGGCTGTACTTGTAGATGCTCTGGCGGTTCCTTGGAATTTCAGTCTGGTATACGTGTTTTATTCCATTTGCTCTCCTTTCTCGGTCATTGCTCAGATCAGACAGGAGAAGGTGTCGGTAATTCTCATCGTACCGGTGTGGCCTCACAGAATCTGGTATGCAGATCTGGTGGAGATGTCATCTCTTCCACCTTGGAGACTTCCGTTAAGGAAGGACCTTCTACTTCAGCGGCCCTTTCTTCATCCAAATCTCGTTTCTCTGAAGCTGACTGCTTGGAGATTGAACACTTGATATTATCTAAACGAGGGTTTTCTGAGTCGGTCATTGACACCATAATTCAGGCTTGTAAACCTGTGACTAGAAATATTTACTGTAAAATATGGCGTAAATATCTGTATTGGTGTGAATCTAGAGGGTTCTCTTGGAGTAGTTAGGATTCCTAGGATTTTGTCTTTTCTCCAGGAGGGTCTGGAGAAGGGTTTATCTGCAAGTACCTTGAAGGGTCACATTTCTGCTTTATCTATTTTGTTGCACAAGCGTATGGCAGATGTGCCAGATGTTCAATCTTTTTGTCAGGCCCTGGTTAGAATCTAGCCTATGTTTAAGTTTGTTACTCCTTGGAGTCTTAATTTGGTTCTTAGAGTTCTTCAACAGGCTCCATTTGAGCCTATACATTCTTTAGATATTAAAATGTTATTCTGTAAGATTTTATTTTTGGTTGCAATTTCTTCGGCTCAAAGAGTTTCTGAGCTTTCAGCATTGCAGTGTGAATCTCCTTACCTTATTTTTCATTCTGATAAGGTGGTCCTGCGTACTGCCTTAGGTTTCCTTCCCAAAGTGGTTTCGGATAGGAATATTAATCAAGAGATCGTTGTTCCTTCTTTATGTCCTAACCCTTCTTCTCATAAAGAGCGTTTGTTGCACAACTTGGATGTGGTTCGTGCATTCAAATATTATTTGCAGGCGACTAAGGATTTTCGCCAGTCTTCTTCTTTGTTTGTTGTTTTTTCTGGGAAGCGCAAGGGTCAGAAAGTGACGGCTACTTCTCTTTCCTTTTGGCTGAGGAGTATTATTCGCTTGGCATCAGTGGCATAGGGTGGGTTGTCAGCGCCCAGGGCAAGGTAAAAATTGCGCCCCCCTAACCCATTAGCACTGACTGAGTCTCTTCCACCAGTACAGTAGGTAACAATGCAAACACTCAGACTGAAAATTGTCTGATCAATGTGACGCACTGCATTGGGAACCCTTGATTACAAGCATCTCTTCTCATGTCTTTACATGTTATAATGAAGTAAGTTACAGAGTGCAGGGCAGCACGTATACCCAAGGGCCAAGGCTCAGCTGTAATGACATGAGAAGAGATGCTTGTTGTAATCAAGGGTTCCCAATGCAGTCAGTGCGTCACATTGATCAAACAATTTTCCGTCTGAGTGTTTGCAAATTTCAGGGTGTTCCTGGGCTGGACTGTGTTAACATTCCTCTTAGCATGTTTAATCCTGCATTGTGAGATAGTGATAGTGACAATTTGTAGTCAATATAGCCACCGACATCCCTTTATCTCCTATTCCTATCAGCCATAGCATGTAAAAGTTATAATGAAGTTACAGAGTGCAGGGCAGAACGTATACACAAGGCAGGGCCAAGGCTCAGCTGTAATGACATGAGAAGAGATGCTTGTAATCAAGGGTTCCCAATGCAGTGCGTCACATTGATCAGACAATTTTCAGTCTGAGTGTTTGCAAATTTCAGGGTATTCCTGGGCTGGACCGGGTTAACATTCCATTCCTCTTAGCATGTTTAATGGCTGCATTGTGAGCTAGTGATAACTTGTAGTCAATATAGCCACCAACATCCCTTTATCCTCTCCTCCAGGCTCCCACATTACTTACCTTTTAAAGTCACGGGCGGGCACAATGCGCTAGAGACAGCCTTCCTCCACTTCTTGCTCCCTTGGTCCCTCCTGACCTGAGCGCTGGGAGTGGGAGGAGTCAGGACCCGACGTGCTAACTAGTGACGTAAACCGTAATCAGCAGGTAACGTTCGGACAGAGTCGGATTACACTTACAGGCGGCACAGACTCACAGACGACACTGACTGACAATTGAAGTTCACACTTAAGACTCAAGACAGAACAGCAGGGCACCTGTTAGAATGTTTATCCTCCCTGTTCCCTTTGCCTGCCAAGTTGTCAAAGCGCCACTGGAGTCTGGGACTGACTGTCACAGTCTACTATCTGGTGGAGGCTTTGCGCCCCCCATAATTATGCGCCCGGGGCAACCGCCGCTGTGGCCCCCCCACGCTACACCACTGCTTGGCATATGAGACTGCTGGTCAGCAGCCTCCTGAGAAAATCAAGGCTCATTTCACAAAGGCTGTTTCTTCTTCTTGGGCCCTTAAAAATGAAGCTTCTGTGGAACAGGTTTGCAAAGCTGCCACTTAGTCATCTTTACACACTTTTTCTAAATTTTATAAGTTCGATACTTTTGCTTCAGCTGAGGCTTCTTTTGGGAGAAAGGTTCTTCAAGCAGTGGTGCCTTCTGTTTAGGTTAACTGTCTTGTCCCTCCCTTATCTGTGTCCTCTGGCTTGGGTATTGGTTCCCAACAGTAATTATGATGATCCGTGGACTCACCGTGTCATTAGAAAGAAAAAGAAAATTTATGCTTACCTGATAAATGTATTTATTTATTGACACAGTGAGTCCACGGCCGCCCTGTATTTTTCAGACAGTTTAAATTTCTATAAACCTCAGGCACCTCTGCACCTTGTGTAGCGCCTTGAGACCCTCACGGGTGATTAGTCTGCGCTCTATAAGTACCCAATAGATGGATAGACTTCCTTTCCCTTTGGTCGAATGACTGGGGTTTGTGGGAAGGGAAGTGATACTTAACAACTTTGCTGTGGTGCTCTTTGCCTCCTCCTGCTGGCCAGGAGTGGTATTCCCAACAGTAATTATGATGATCTGTGGACTCACCGTGTTCAAAAAGAAAGAAATTTATCAGGTAAGCATATGCCAATTTACCTACTGGAGTGTATAAGGTGGTTTACAAATAGCTCCTTTACCTTTATTTTTGGTATTTAAAATACCTGTTTTTTCATGTGTATCCCTGTCTTTACTTGAATAAGTATTTGCTATTAAAAGATAAGTAAAAATAGCCAGCAGAATAAATTACACTCCCAGTGGGAGAGATAGGTAATGAAATGTTAATTTACAATTTATCTTTTTTGGAGAAGTTTCGTATACATTTTATGTCTCTGTTGGAATAACAAGTTATTGAAAACACATTAAGTTCACACTTCCTTTAAGTATTCCCTTTATTTACTCTAATATTTCCACTTCAGCTGTGTTTAAGCGGGGGTATTGTTTGATCCAGTTGTAGTAGATGTTCAGTGTAGACATAAACAAGCGGTGAGTAAGTAGTGGTGTTCTTCATGTAGTTTTGTGCTTTATAATGGTTTATGTCTGGTCTTAAAATGCTAAATTTTACAGTGGTATTTTAGTTTTGGCTGTCTTAAGATGTTTTGGTTAAAATAACCATCCACTTGTAATACCAGGTTGTGCAAAAGGTAACGAACCCTGCGCTCCACATTTTAATGATTTCCTTTCTATAAGGAGAATCAAACACCCTGTCCTAAACTCTCTGTTTACTTTAAAGGGATATGAAACCCAACAATTGTCTTTTGTTATTCAGACCAAGCATAACATTTTGAAAAAGTTTCCAGTTTACTGCTATTATAAAAATTGCTTCGTTCCTATGATATTTTTTGTTGAAGACATATCTAGGTAGGTGTCCATCACTACATGGCAGGAAATAGTGCTGCCATCTAGTGCTCTTCCAAATGGATAGCATTATTGCAAAACTGCTGCCATATAGTTATGCAGACATGGGCACTCTCCTAAACTTGCGTCCCTGATTTTCAACAAAAGATACCAAGAGAATAAGAAAAAAATTAAACTGGAAAAACATGCGCAAAGATGTAAATGATTTGTATTTGAATAACGCATATTTGGTATTTCTATTTATCCATTCAATACTAGCTTGAAGTACAAGCTCACATGGGAAACAGGTGTAAATGAGTTTTTATATATGAAACACGGTTATGCATTACCATTTATCGATTCAATATAAGGTTGTAATACAGTTCATATAGAGTCGCACATTGAACTATTGTCCTTTGTAAGTAGAAAAATTGGCTGCCATTATTACAAAATGTTGCCTATATTTTTTTCCCAGACCAAATGTACTGCATTATTAAACTGTGAATTTTTAAGGATACCTTAATAAAGGACATCTTGAGATTTACCCATTTGATTTTCTGTCCTCCAAAGCATTGTTGGTCTGTGTTCATGTTTAGGAAAACTATAATAAGTGCAAACAATCAGATATTTGAAATGTAATCTCTTAAAGGGATATGAAACCCAATGTTTTTTCTTTCATTATTCAGATAGAGCATGTAGTTTCCTTCTTAATATAAGGAGAGCCCACGGCTTCATTCCTTACTGTTGGGAAATACTGAACCTGGCCACCAGGAGGAGGCAAAGACACCCCAGCCAAAGGCTTAAAGATCTCTCCCACTTCCCCTATCCCCCAGTCATTCTTTGCCTTTCATCACAGGAGGATGGCAGAGAAGTGTCAGAAGATTTCGGAGTTGTTCCTCAGGAGGGGTATCTGCCCTTCGATATGGAACTGGAGTTTTAAGTAGTCTTGTCAGCCTCTCAGTGAGAGCATTGATGAAAGTTAGAGTCTGGAGATGCAGGGAGAGTCTTTCTGCGAACCCTTCCAGACTGCCTGCTAACAGCTCCTTAAACAACCGGTGTTGACGAGTTTCGCTCTCTGCTTTCTTCACTCAAGTCCATGTCAGGAGCGATGCTACAAGACTGTCACTGTTACACTTGAGAGGCTGTGTTTCTGTTCCACAGCACGGGTTCTGGTAAAATCGTTTCAATTTTTACTTATGTTGAAATTGCTTAAGACAGGGTCACAGTGTGACTCCTTTTATTTTTATAGAATCATGGGTTAATATCTCCTGAGAGAGGTTATTGAACAGTGAAGATTAATCAAATGTGTTTTTGATTTATGCTGCTTATATGTAAGATTTATTTGTTGAGCTCATAGACTGTTGTTATGCGGTAACGGAAAATACAGGTGTTTTACTTTCACTTTGAACGCTGCGCAGCTTGATAGCATTGGCGTGCTTTTTCTCATAGGGGCAGTCCTGCATTGCGCACCTAGTTGGTTATTACTTTCAAGCTGCTGAATCAGACTTGCTCTCTGACTGTATTCTGTGTTTGCTTTATCCTAAAGAAGTCTACTTGTTCTAAATTAGCACCCTGCTACTACTAATCAAGACTCATCCTTGCTGCTATTTGCATCCTGTGTTCAGCTGCCTCTTTGGATTTCACACCACTTCAGCACAGTCTCTCATCTGCAACTACAACTATACTTACTCTCTCAAGGGTAAACAAACTAATACATCTAGTTTCTTAGAGGAAATTGACACTGTGCCCCTGTTATAAGCCGGTTAGGAGCTGGTTTTTCAGTGCAGACTCGTCGGGCTCGCTGTCTAAAGTCCTGGTCTGCAGACATGACTTCTAAGTCTAGACTACTTCCCCCCCCCCCCCCCCTTTAAGGGAAATTTTTTTATTTGGTCCAGATCTAGACTCCATTATTTCCACGGTTACAGGGGGCAAGGGTGCCTTCCTATCACAGGATAAAAAACAAATCTAAGGGACAAGGATCTAATTTTCGTTCTGAGAAGTACCAACGTCAACAGTCCTCTAAGACTGAGCAAACCAAAAGCACTTGGAAGCCGGCTCAATCCTCAATCAAAAACATGTCAGATCTGTGCATTTTCTTAAGTAAAAATAGTTTGCATATAAAAATTGCTGGCAAGTATTTTAACATTTTCAAAAATAAGCAAAAATACTTACATAGTGCTCCACCCCTCTTTATCAGTGTTTAGACACAGGCATTGTATTTCAACTGAGTTCACAGCTTCTAGGCATGCTCCAGCAGATAATCACTGTGCACTTTTGCATTCTACCAAATCAACAATAGCTATAGATACAGCCATAGAAGGAAATGTGTGGGGGGAGTTAGAGGTTTACAATTCGGAAACATAAAAGAAAGGGTTAATGGTGAGGCACTGCAGTATAAATTTGCAGGTAAAATAATTAAAGTACATATTATATTTTGTCTCTGTCCCAACTTGTTTTATGGCCCTTTAAGGTGAAGGACAGTGTCTCCCATCTGTATGTAAACCCATGTCTTACCACCACTTTGTCTAGGAATCCACTAAATGTGTTATAAAAAGAGTGGCTGGGATAAACTATCTCACAGATTTTACATAAGATAAAGTCATTGGATAGCATTTGGAAAAGCATCTGTGGAGGTTCATCTTTTGGCTTTAGTAGTTGTTAAAGGGATACTAAACCCAATTTTATTCTTTCATGATTCAGATAGAGCATGCAATTTTAAGCAATTTTCTAATTTTCTCTTCTTATCAAATTTTCTTCATTCTCTTGCTATCTCTATTTGAAAATGCAGAAATGTAAGGTAAGGAGCCGGACCATTTTTGGTTCAGCACCTGAATAGAGTTTGCTGATTGGTTTGCTACATTTAGCCACCAATCAGGAAGCGCTACCCAGGTGCTGAACCAAAATGGGCCGGCTCTTAAGCTTTCATTCCTGCTTTTTCAAATAAAGATGGCAAGAGAAAAAAGAAAATTGATAATAGGAGTAAATTAGAAAGTTGCTTAAAATTCCATGGTCTATGTGAATCATGAAACAAAAAATTTGGGTTTAGCGTCCCTTTAATAAATACATCTTCTGCTGAAAATAGCTCTGGACAAACATTGAACTTTTATGGGGTTCTGAGGTAAAAAAGAATTTAAAGAACAGAAATTCTATATTGTCATGCTTATGCTCACAGTCCCCCTTTCATTCTACAATATGTTGATATATGTGTGTGTATGTATGTATGTATATATGTATATATATGTGTGTGTGTATGTATGTATATACCCAGTGGATATAAAAAGTCTACACACCCCTGTTAAAATGTCATGTTTCTGTGATGTAAAAAATGCGACCAAGATAAATCATTTCAGAACTTTTTCCACCTTTTAATGTGACCTATAAACTGTACAACTCAATTGCAAAACAAACTAAAATCTTTTAGGTGAAGGGAAGTAGAAATAAAAAGCTAAAATAATATGGTTGCATAAGTGCACACCCTTAAACTAATACTTTGTTGAAGCACCCTTTAATTTTATTACAGCACTCAGTCTTTTTTGTTATGAGTTTTTCAGCATGGCACATCTTGACTTGGCAAGATTTGTCCACTCTTCTTTGCAAAAACACTCCAAATCTGTCAGATTGTGAGGACATCTCTTGTGCACAGCCCACTTAAGATAACCCCACAGATTTTCAATTGGATTCAAGTCTGAGCTCTGACTGGGCCATTCCAAAACTTTAATCTTCTTCTGGTGAAGCCATTCCTTTGTTGATTTGGATGTATGCTTTGGGGCATTGTCATGCTGAGAGATGAAGTTCCTCTTCATGTTCAGCTTTCTAGCAGAAGCCTGAAGGTTTGTGCCAATATTGTCTGGTATTTGGAACTGTTCATAATTCCCTCTACCTTGAGTAAGGCCCCAGTTCCAGATGAAGAAAAACAGACCCAAAGCATGATGCTGCCACCAAAATGCTTCACTGTGGGTATGGTGTTCTTTTGGTTATATGCAGTGTTGTTTTTGCGCCAAACATATCTTTTGGAATTATGGCCAAAAAGTTTAATACTGGTTTCATCAAACCAGAACACCTTTTGCGACATGCTTTTGGGAGACTTCAGATGTGTTTTTGCAAAATTTATTATTATTTTAACAGGGGTGTGTAGACTTTTTATATCCACTGAATGTTGTGAATCATTGGGGAAGGCCCCACATAGACCTTATGGCTTCTTGAATTGCAACCTACCCCAGTATTGTGCAAGATCTTGAGATCAGCAAGCAACTCTATTAGATACACTAGTGATTCCCTGGTCATTCAATCTGATTTACATCTTTCATTCTTTTGTTTCACTTTCAAGGATAATAGCCAGGATAAAACATGTAAGGGCCTCAGTGATTTTAATTGCTCTTGCATGGCCTCACAGATCTGGTACAATTTTAAACCAGCCTTGATGTCTTCCTCCCAAGAAGTACCTTCTTTCTCAAGGTCCATTCTTCCATCAAGATCTCAAATATCTCAATTTGACGGCATGATTGACGTTTAAGAGGTTTTTTTTTCAGATCCAATGGTACACACTTTGATTCAGTTTAGTAATCCTTTTACAAGACATGCTTATCACAAAGTTTGGAAAGTTTTCTTTTCCTTCTTAATATAAGAAGAGTCCACAGCTTCATTCCTTACTGTTGAGAAATACTGAACCTGGCCACCAGAAGGAGGCAAAGTCACCCCAGCCAAAGGCTTAAATATCTCTCCCACTTCCCCCTGCGCACATTACTTCTAAGTCTAGACTACTTTCCCTCCCCTTTAAGGGAAAGATTTTATTTGGTCCAGGCCTGGACTCAATTATCTCCACGGTTACAGGGGGCAAGGGTTCCTTCCTACCGCAGGACAAAAAGAACAAATCTAAGGGACAAGGATCTCATTTTTGTTCTGAAAAGTCCCAACGCCAGCAGTCCTCCTCTAAGCCCGAGCAAACCAAGAGAACTTTGCTCAATCCTGGAATAAATTCAAACAGAACAA
Source organism: Bombina bombina (assembly GCF_027579735.1). Taxonomy (NCBI): domain Eukaryota; kingdom Metazoa; phylum Chordata; class Amphibia; order Anura; family Bombinatoridae; genus Bombina; species Bombina bombina. The sequence goes on from NC_069499.1 coordinate 1,105,650,787, forward strand.
GTAGCCCGCCAAGAACAAGTCGGCATGAAGGGGCGGCCCCCGATCCAAAGCTGGATTGTGTAGGGGGCAGACTGTCGCTGTTTTCAGACGCTTGGTCCAGGGACGTGAAGGATTTGTGGGTACTGGAGGTCACAGCTCAGGGATACAAGATAGGTTTCAAATCTCATCCACCCAAGGGCAGATTTCTCCTCTCAAGCCTGTCTTTAAAACCAGAAAAGAGGGATGCCTTTCTGGGGTGCGTGCAGGATCTGTCTTCCTTGGGGGTCATTGTCCCGGTTCCTATCGCAGAAAGACCTGTTTGTGGTCCCAAAGAAAGAGGGAACTTTCAGCCCAATTCTGGACCTAAAGTGCTTAAATTTCTAAATGTCACCTCGTTCAAGATGGAGACAATAAGGTCCATTCTTCTAGTTCAGGAAGGACAGTTCATGACCACTATAGATCTGAAGGATGCCTAAATTCACGTTCCAATCCACAGGGACCACTTCCAGTTCCTAAGGTTTGCGTTCCTCGATCAGCACTTCCAGTTCATTGCACTTCCGTTTGGTCTGGCTATGCCACCAAGAATCTTTATAAAAGTTCTAGGAGCTCTCCTGGCCGTCGCCAGAACCTAAGGTATAGCAGTAGCTCCCTACTTGGACGACATTCTGGTTCAAGCGCCATCCTTTTGGCTAGCAGAGGACCATTCGGTATTTCTTCTCTCTCTTCTTCAATCACATGGATGGAAGATAAACGTAGAGAAGAGTTCTCTCATTCCAAGCACCAGGGTAGAATTCCTGGGTACTATAATAGATTCACTATCCATGAGGATATTTCTAACCGACCAGAGATGGTGCAAGCTAGCTTCAGCATGTCTTGCCCTCCGGACCTCCTAAAGGCCATCTGAAGCTCAGTGTATGGAGGTAATTGGTCTCATGGTGTCCAGCATGGACATAATTCCTTTTGCCAGGTTCTGTCTCAGGCCGCTACAGTTGTGCATTCTGAGGCAGTGGAACGGTGATCATTCGAATCTGTCTCAACAGATTTCTCTGGACAACCGGTCAAGAGAATCACTCTCTTGGTGCCTCTGTCCAGATCACCTGTCCCGAGGGACATCCTTTCTCAGACCATCCTGGGAGATTGTGACTACGGACACAAGCCTTTCAGGATGGGGAGCAGTTTGGGATGCTAAGAAGGCACAGGGCCTGTGGTCTCAGGAGGAATGCTCCCTCCCAATCAACATTTTGGAGCTTCAAGCAATCTACAATGCTCTGAAGGCTTGGTCTCTTTTGGGTTCGTCCTGGTTTATCAGATTCCAATCAGACAATATAACCTTGGTGGCTTACACCAACCATCAGGGGGGAACGAGAAGCTCCCTAGCGATGAGGGAAGTATCTCGGATTCTGGAGTGAGCGGAGGTCCACAGCTGTTTGCTGTCAGCGATCCACATTCCGGTTGTGGAAAACTGGAAAGCGGATTTTCTCAGCAGACAATCTTTTCAACCGGGGGAATGGTCTCTCCATCCCTAAGTGTTTGCAGAGATATGCTACAGGTGGGGGACGCCGGAGATAGATCTGATGGCGTCTCGTCTTAAAACCAAACTACCCAGATATGGGTCAAGGTCCAGGGACCCTCAGGTGGAGCGAATAGTTGCATTAGCGGTGCCTTGGAGGTTCAATCTAATCTACCATTTTTCCGCCATTACCGCTCCTTCCTCGGGTAGAGGCCCGCATTAAGCAGGAGCAGGCGTCAGTAATACTGATTGCTCCATTGTGTCCGCGAAGGACATGGTTCATGGACCTAGTGAGGATGTCATCTTCTTCTCCATGGAAGTTACCTTGTCGCAGGTATCTGCTGGAACAAGGTCCTTTTGTTAATCAAAATCTAGATTCTCTGAGGCTGACTGCGTGGAGATTGAGCGCTTGGTCTTGGCCAAGAGAGGTTATTCTGAGAGAGTTATTGATACTCTCATCCAAGCTCGTAAGCCGGTTACTCGTCGCCTCTATCATAAGGTGTGGAGAACATACTTATTCTGGTGTGAAGAGTGTGGTTTTCCTTGACATAAAGTTAAGGTTGCCAGGATTCTGTTTCTCCAGGATGGTCTGGAGAGAAGGGTCTTTTGGCCAGTTCCCTGAGTGGTCAGATTTTGGCCTTGTCTGTTTTACTGCACAAGAGGCTCTCTGAGCTTTCAGATGTTCAGTCTTTTGTTAGGGCTCTGCATAGGATCAGACCTGTGTTCAGATCTTCGGCTCCCCCTTGGGGTCAGAATCTGGTTCTTAAAGTTTTTTAATGGGCTCCGTTTTAACCTATGCATGAAATTGATATTATATTGTTGTCCTGGAAAGTTGTCTTTCTACTGGCTATTGGCTCAGCGCACAGAGTATCTGAGATTGCCGCCTTGCAATGTGAGCCTCCTTATCTGGGGTTCCATTTGGATAAGGCTCTCCTACGTACTTAGTTAGGGTTTTTCCCTAAGGTTGTGTCAGACTGCAACATCAATCAAGAGATTGTGGTCCCTTCTTTGTGTCCTAATCCTTTTTCCCTCGAAGGAACGTTTACTTCAAAATTTGGACGTGGTTCATGCTTTGAAGTTTTATCTTCAAGCTACTAGGGATTTTAGACAAACTTCTTCCTTGTTTGTGGCATATTCTGGGAAGCGTAAGGGTAAGAAGGTCTCTTCAACTTATCTTTTATCTTATCTTTTTGGTTGAAGAGTCTTTACCGCTTAGCATATGAAACAGCGGGACATACACCTCCTCAGAGAATTACGGCTCATTCTACTAGAGCAGTGGCTTCCTCTTGGGCCTTTAAGAACGAGGCCTCTATGGATCAGATTTGTAAGGCGGCTACCTGGTCCTCCTTACACACTTTTTCTAAATTCTAAAGTTTGATGTTTTTTCTTCAGCCGAAGCAGCCTTCGGGGGAGAGGTTTTGCAGGCTGTGGTGCCCTCAGATTAGGGACCGCCTTTTTTTTTTTTTTGTCCCTACCGTTATCGTTCAGTGTCCTCTAGAGCATGGGTTTAAGTTTCCCAACAGTAAGGAATGACGCCGTAGACTCTCCTTATATGAAGAAGGAAAACATAAATTATGCTTACCAGATAATTTAATTTCCTTCTGTATAAGTAGAGTACACGGCTCCAGCCCGTGTTTCTCCTATGGGCCGACCCCTAAATTTTCTGTTTTCTCCTGGCACCTTTTATACCCTGATATTTCTCCTACTGTTCCTTGTTCCCTAGACAGAATGACTGGGGGAAGTGGGAGAGGTATTTAAAGTGAAAGTAAATCCTAGTGTTTTACAAACGCTAGGATTGACTTTTGAAACAAATAAAGCGGACTTTCATTCATGAAGTATAAGATACTTCATGTAGAAAGCTCCTTTATTTGTTTTAACTGATCGCTGTTCTTAGCTGCTACAGCAGCAGACGGCAGAAACATTTTTTTGCTAAGAGGTGATGTTTTCACCTCTTAGCCAATAGCAGTGCGTTAAATCCGTCTCCTGTGAACTGCTGTAGCAGCTAAAAACGGTGATCAGTTAAAACAAATAAAGGAGCTTTCTACATTATACTTCATTAATGAAAGTCCCCTTTATTTGTTTCAAAAGTCAATCCTAGCTTTTGTACAACACTAGGATTTACTTTCACTTTAAGCCTTTGGCTGGGGTGTCTTTGCCTGCTCCTGGTGGCCAGGTTCAGTTTTTTCCAACAGTAAGGAATGAAGCCGTGGACTCTCCTTATAGAGAAGGAAATTAAATTATCTGGTAAGCATAATTTTATGTTTTGCTGATGTGAGTTCAAGAATTACCATCGGAAGTCTTCCAGATTTTTGGAATTCTTAAATATTTTTTGCAAGACGCTCTGTATAAGAGTTTATCAGCCAGTCCACACAAAGGCACGACTTTGAGACTTCCTGACAAACTTTTTGTTCAAGATTTGTTTAGGATTAGACCAGTTATTAGGCCTGCTTCCCCACTGTGGAATCTTTTTACTTGGTTTTGAGGATTTCTTCAGGCTTAGCTATTCAAACCTATGCATAGGGGCCCATTTATCAAGATCCGGATGGTCTAAAGACCGCTGCTCCATAACTTTTCCGCCTGCTCTGAGCAGGCGGACAGACATCGCCGCAATTCAACCTGATCGAGTATGATCGGGTTGATTGACAACCCCCTGCTTGCGGCCGATTGTCCGCAAATCTGCAGGGGGCAGCGTTGCACCAGCAGCTCACAAAAGATGCTGGTGCAATGCTGAATATAGAGAGCGTATTGCTCTCTGCATTCAGCAAGGTCTGTCGGACCTGATCCGCACTGTCGGATCAGGTCCGACAGACCTTTCTTAAATAGGCCCCATAGTCTTGAATCGTTATCTTCTCTTTCCTTACCCATCTGAACTTTCTACTCTAACTTGTGATTTTACTTACCTGATTTTTAATCAATATAAAGCAGTTTTTAGGAACAAACGACTCTTTCCTTCCTAAAGTTCTTTCTTCTAAAAACATCAGAGTCCCATCTCTTGTTCCAGCACCAAACCCCCCCCCCCCCCCCATTAGAGAAAGCTTAATAACTTGGATGTAGTATGGGCCTTGAAATTTTATCTTCAAAGCACTAAAGAAATTAAAGGGGCAGTATACTGTAAAATAGTTTTTCCCTTAATGTGTTTCAAATTACTTTTTTTACCAGCTGCAGAGTATAAAATGTATGAGATTTGCTTATTTGTGTATATGAATTAGCTGATTTTGTGTTTTGAGGCCACAACCTAATAAAATGGGTTGAGCTTGTAGGTATAATCAGATCTCATTACTTTTTTTAGTTTAATGATTTTTATTGGGTTGATAAGTTTCACAGCAATACAACATACAATACTTGTTAACCTATCAATATGCAGAAATAATTCACAAGTGTATTGTTAAATAAACCCGTTCCTCCTTTTTTTTTTAATTTTTTTTTTTAGGCACTAGAATTCGGTAATAAAGAAAATCAAATGAAAGGAGGGAAAAGTGAAGGAGGGGGGGGAAGGGAAACAGAAAAAGATAAGGGAAGAAAAGACATTCGATATTATTTGTTGCATATTATAATAATAAAATAGTTCCCAGGCTTATCCATATACATCTTAACCTGGAGAGATAAATACTATAATAATCAAACAATTGATGAGTGAAATCACTCGTCCACTATCTGGCAGAAATCCTAGCTGCATTATACATTGTCATAAAACCTTTGTTCCCACAAGAAGAGAATATCATTAATAAAGTTGCATTTGCCTATGTAGTAATAATAATGCATTTTTTCAAGAGTAAGAATGTGCTCTACCTCTGATGTCCATTGTGCAAAAGTGGGGATCTGCTGAGTCTTCCAAAGTCTTGGGATTAACCTTTTTGCACAAGCCATCATTATCTGAAATATTTTTTTGCGGTACACACAATGAAAGGGCGGGATATGATTAAGGAGGATGATATAAGGGTTAAGAGCTATACTCATACCTAAAATTTGGTTTATACTCTGCTCTAAACGTGACCAGAAACCGGTAATGTGTGGACAAGTCCACCAAATATGGGTCATAGTCCCTATGTCTCCACACCTTCTCCAGCAGCTCGAAGAGGCAGTCGGATAAATAAGTCGGAGACGGTGAGGTGTTAGGTACCAGCGGACTAATATTTTATAATTCAGTTCGGAAATGGGCAATGAGGCAGAGTGAGTCGCTTTAAAGCAATGTTTCCAGTAAACGTCACTAAGGTTGTCTAATTGTTCTGTGTTCCATTTCAGCAAGTATGCAGGGCGCTGCACAGGAAAAGATCCTCTGAGCATTTTATATACTATAGAGAGATGAGCTCTCTTAATGTTAGGGTTAATGCATAATTGCTCAAATGCTGTTGATAGTCTCATAATGTTTTGTTTGTGTATACTATTGTTGATTGCATGTCTAAGCTGCAGATATGAGTACCAATTGTGAAATGGAGAACCCAGTTCATCACTTAATAATACTCTATCTTTAACCCCCCCGAGTCCAATAGTAAATAAATGGGAAGGTTCTGAAGATTTTCCATTACATTGGGTGGACACTCCTTTTATATGTGTAATTACATAGTCCCAAACATCAAGAGTAGCTTTAACATAACTGACCTGATAAGTTAGTGGCGGCCTATTGGTTTTAGGTACCCAGGCAATATCTCTCATATACTGAACTCCTAACAAAGAGCTTTCAATGAGCTTTCAAAGTAGTGGGGTGTGCATAATTCCAGGAAATCACTCAGGCTAAGTGTGCAGCCCTATAGTAGTTTGTGAGGTTAGGAACATTAAGTCCCACATCCTCTTTGTTTAGATAGTGTTTTGAGAAACCCTAGGTTTTTTATAAGACCAAATAAACGAGTTGAGCATTTTCTGTTGTAAACGGAGGTATGAGTTGCCAGGGCCACCGGTAATGTCTGGAAAAGATATAAATACTTTGGTACTATCATAATTTTAGTTGTATTTATTATTCCCATCCAGGACAAGTGGCCCTGTTTATGCTAGGCCTCTAGTAGATTCCTTACTGTATGTTGAAGAGAGATATAGTTATCTTGATACAAATCTTGGACACTCTTGGGGATTCCTAGATATTTAATCTTATCTGTGATACTAAATTCAGTGTTGTGCTGTATAAATTCCACATCTTGTAATGGTGTGTTTATTAAAATTATCCCCCGATTTCCCCATATTAATGGAGAAGTTGGACACTTGTTTGTGAGCTTCCAATGTCTGTATCAAAACAGGCAGGATAGTAGAAGGAAATTGAAGGGTGAGGATCACATCGTCCGCAAACAGGCACTTTTGGGTAATGTTTTTGTACTGTATAACAAGAATATCTGGATTGTTTCTAATCTGTATGGCCAGGATTTCAACCATAATGGCGAATAATAGTGGTGACAGTGGGCACCCCTGGCACGTGCCATTCGTTATAGAGAAGGGTTGTGAAATAGTGCCATTTATTCTAACTCTAGCTCAAGGACCCAGATATAATGCTTGGATTCTAGAGAGGAATGTATTTGAAAACCCAAACCTCAACAGGGCCCCCCAAATGAAGTAGCAGTCGACTCTGTCGAAGGCCTTTTTTGCGTCAGTGGATAAGAGGGTAAGAGGAGTCTTATTATCATGAGTGGTCTGCAAGGAATGCAAAACTCTAATGGTATTGTCATTTGCTTCCCTTCCTTAGACAAAGCCCACCTGATCTGGGTGTATAATGTTTGGTAGTATGGTATTCATATGGTTCGCAAGTATTTTGGCATACATCTTTATGTCAATGTTTATGAGTGAGATAGGTCTGTAATTCCCTACCTGGTTACTTGGTCTATCTGATTTCAGAATAACCGTGATAAGGGCTTCTAGCAGGGGTGGGGAAAAAGCATTGCCTTGATCAATAGAAGCAAAAAGCGTGTATAGTGAAGAGCACAATTGTGATTGAAGAAGTTGTTAAAATTTTTCAGTTAAACCGTCCGGTCCAGGGGATTTGCCATTTGGAAGCGCTTTTATTGTGTGTTTAATTTCTTGGAGAGTTATGGGGGAATCTAGTAAATGTCTATCCTCATCTGTGATCGTCGGAGTGTCCAATGTAGCCAGGTATTTCTCAATATTACTGATTTTGTTGTGCGCCATGCTGGGATTAAGATTATAGAGTTTAGAATAATAGGAAACAAAGGCATCCGCAATATCTTCGTTCTTACTAACAGATCTGCCCGTCAAATGCGTAATGGATCTAATGAATGTAGTGCACCTCTGCTTCTTAAGGGATCTAGCCAGCAGGCGACCCGCCTTGTTAGTTTCAACAAAGAATTTTGCTTTGGTAGTGATAGCTCTCTAGTGTGCATTCTGTATCAAGAATTTGAGATTGTCTCTCGCTATAGACAGATTCATTTTTGGGTGGAGGTCGGGTCTGATTTGTGAATAGTTTCCTCTTTGTTTAAGCTATTTGTTAGAGAAGTGAACTGAACCAATTTACGCTTCCGCTGTTTAGCATTGTGTTTAATTAGGAATCCGCGAATATAGCATTTCTCCAACATTGGTGTGTCCGGTCCACGGCGTCATCCTTACTTGTGGGATATTCTCTTTCCCAACAGGAAATGGCAAAGAGTCCCAGCAAAGCTGGCCATATAGTCCCTCCTAGGCTCCGCCCACCCCAGTCATTCTCTTTGCCGTTGCACAGGCAACATCTCCACGGAGATGGTTAAGAGTTTTTTGGTGTTTAAATGTAGTTTTTATTCTTCTATCAAGTGTTTGTTATTTTAAAATAGTGCTGGTATGTACTATTTACTCTGAAACAGAAAAGGATGAAGATTTCTGTTTGTAAGAGGAAGATGATTTTAGCAGACAGTAACTAAAATCGATTGCTGTTTCCACATAGGACTGTTGAGATGAAGTAACTTTAGTTGGGGGAAACAGTTAGCAGACTTTTCTGCTTAAGGTATGACTAGCCATATTTCTAACAAGACTGAGTAATGCTGGAAGGCTGTCATTTCCCCTCATGGGGACCGGTAAGCCATTTTCTTAGTCAAACATAAAAGAATAAAGGGCTTAAAAAGGGCTAAAAAACTGGTAGACATTTTTATGGGCTAAATCGATTGCTTTATTGGGGCATATTATTCAGATTCTAGCTAACAATTGGCATTTATAATCTTGGGGAACGTTTAAAAAACGGCAGGCACTGTGTTGGACACCTTTTTTAGTCTGGGGGCCTTTCTAGTTATAGACTGAGCCTCATTTTCGCGCCATTACTGCGCAGTTGTTTTTGGAGAGCAGGGCATGCAGATGCATGTGTGAGGATCTAAGAATCACTAAAAAAGCTTCTAGAAGGCGTCATTTGGTATCGTATTCCCCTCTGGGCTTGGTTGGGTCTCAGCAAAGACTATAGCTGGGACTGTATAGGGGTTAAATTTAAAAACGGCTCCGGTTCCGTTATTTTAAGGGTTAAAGCTCTGAAATTTGGTTTGCAATACTTTTAATGCTTTAAGACACTGTGGTGAAATTTTGGTAATTTTTGAACAATTCCTTCATACTTTTTCACATATTCAGTAATAAAGTGTTTTCAGTTTGAAATTTAAAGAGACAGTAACGGTTTTATTTTAAAACGTTTTTTGTGCCTTGTTGACAAGTTTAAGCCTGTTTAACATGTCTGTACCTTCAGATAAGCTATGTTCTATATGTATGAAAGCCAATGTGTCTCCCCATTTAAATTTATGTGATAATTGTGCCATAGCGTCCAAACAAAGTAAGGACAGTAATGCCACAGATAATGATATTGCCCAAGATGATTCCTCAAATGAGGGGAGTAAACATGATACTACATCATCCCCTACTGTGTCTACACCAGTTTTGCCCATACAGGAGGCCCCTAGTACATCTAGTGCGCCAATACTTATTACCATGCAACAATTAACGGCTGTAATGGATAACTCCATAGCAAATCTTTTATCCAAAATGCCTACTTATCAGAGAAAGCGCGATTGCTCTGTTTTAAACACTGCAGAGCAAGAGGGCGCTGATGATAATTGTTCTGACATACCCTCACACCAATCTGAAGGGGCCATGAGGGAGGTTTTGTCTGATGGAGAAATCTCAGATTCAGGAAAAATTTCTCATCAAGCTGAACCTGATGTTGTGACATTTAAATTTAAATTAGAACATCTCCGCACACTACTTAAGGAGGTGTTATCTACTCTGGATGATTGTGACAATTTGGTCATTCCAGAGAAATTATGTAAGATGGACAAGTTCCTAGAGGTTCCGGTGCCCCCTGACGCTTTTCCTATACCCAAGCGGGTGGCGGACATAGTAAATAAAGAGTGGGAAAAGCCCGGCATACCTTTTGTTCCCCCCCTATATTTAAGAAATTATTTCCTATAGTCGACCCCAGAAAGGACTTATGGCAGACAGTCCCCAAGGTCGAGGGGGCAGTTTCTACTCTAAACAAACGCACTACTATTCCTATCGAAGATAGTTGTGCTTTTAAAGATCCTATGGATAAAAAATTAGAAGGTTTGCTTAAAAAGATTTTTGTACAGCAAGGTTACCTTCTACAACCAATTTCATGCATTGTTCCTGTCACTACGGCAGCGTGTTTCTGGTTCGAGGAACTAGAAAAGTCGCTCAGTAGAGAAACTCCATATGAGGAGGTTATGGACAGAGTTCACGCACTTAAATTGGCTAACTCTTTTGTTTTAGATGCCGCTTTGCAATTAGCTAGATTAGCGGCGAAAAATTCAGGGTTTGCTATCGTGGCGTGCAGAGCGCTTTGGCTAAAGTCTTGGTCAGCGGATGTGTCTTCCAAGACAAAATTGCTTAACATCCCTTTCAAAGGTAAAACATTATTTGGACCAGAATTGAAAGAGATTATTTCAGACATCACTGGGGGAAAGGGCCACGCCCTCCCACAGGATAGGTCTTTTAAGGCTAAAAATAAGCCTAATTTTCGTCCCTTTCGCAGAAACGGACCAGCCTCTAATTCTGCATCCTCTAAGCAAGAGGGTAATGCCTCACAGCCCAAACCAGCCTGGAAACCAATGCAAGGCTGGAACAAGGGTAAGCAGGCCAAGAAGCCTACCACTGCTACCAAAACAGCATGAAGGGATAGCCCCTGATCCGGGACCGGATCTAGTGGGGGGCAGACTCTCTCTCTTTGCTCAGGCTTGGGCAAGAGATGTTCAGGATCCTTGGGCGCTAGAAATAGTTTCTCAAGGTTATCTCCTGGAATTCAAGGAACTACCCCCAAGGGGAAGGTTCCACAGGTCTCACTTATCCTCAAACCAAATAAAGAGACAGGCATTCTTACATTGTGTAGAAGACCTGTTAAAGATGGGAGTGATACATCCAGTTCCAATAAGAGAACAAGGAATGGGATTTTATTCCAATCTGTTCGTAGTTCCCAAAAAAGAGGGAACATTCAGACCAATTTTGGATTTGAAGATCCTAAACAAATTTCTCAGGGTACCATCGTTTAAAATGGAAACTATTCGAACGATCCTACCCACCATCCAGGAAAGTCAATTTATGACTACCGTGGATTTAAAGGATGCGTACCTACATATTCCTATCCACAAGGAACATCATCAGTTCCTAAGGTTCGCTTTTCTGGACAAGCATTACCAGTTTGTGGCACTTCCATTCGGATTAGCCACTGCTCCAAGGATTTTCACAAAGGTACTAGGGTCCCTTCTAGCGGTTCTAAGACCAAGGGGCATTGCAGTAGTACCTTACTTGGACGACATCCTAATACAAGCGTCGTCCCTGTCAAAAGCAAAGGCTCATACGGACATCATCCTAGCCTTTCTCAGATTTCACGGATGGAAGGTGAACAAAGAAAAAAGTTCTCTGTCCCCGTCGACAAGAGTTCCCTTCTTGGGAACAATAATAGATTCCTTAGAAATGAAGATTTTTCTGACAGAGGTCAGAAAATCAAAACTTCTAAGCTCTTGTCAAGTACTTCATTCTGTTCCTCGTCCTTCCATAGCGCAGTGCATGGAAGTAATAGGATTGATGGTTGCAACAATGGACATAGTTCCTTTTGCACGAATTCATCTAAGACCATTACAACTGTGCATGCTCAAACAGTGGAATGGGGATTATACAGACTTCTCTCCGACGATTCAAGTAGATCTAAAGACCAGAGATTCACTCCGTTGGTGGCTGACCCTGGACAATCTGTCCCAGGGAATGAGCTTCCGCAGACCAGAGTGGGTCATTGTCACGACCGATGCCAGTCTAGTGGGCTGGGGCGCGGTCTGGGAATCCCTGAAAGCTCAGGGTCTATGGTCTCGGGAAGAGTCTCTTCTCCCGATAAACATCCTGGAACTGAGAGCGATATTCAATGCTCTCAGAGCTTGGCCTCAACTAGCAAAGGCCAAATTCATAAGGTTCCAATCAGACAACATGACGACCGTTGCATATATCAATCATCAGGGGGGAACAAGGAGTTCCCTGGCGATGAAAGAAGTGACCAAAATAATTCAATGGGCGGAGGATCACTCCTGCCACTTGTCTGCGATCCACATCCCAGGAGTGGAAAATTGGGAAGCGGATTTTCTGAGTCGTCAGACATTCCATCCGGGGGAGTGGGAACTCCATCCGGAGATCTTTGCCCAAATAACTCAATTATGGGGCATTCCAGACATGGATCTGATGGCGTCTCGTCAGAACTTCAAGGTTCCTTGCTACGGGTCCAGATCCAGGGATCCCAAGGCGATCCTAGTAGATGCACTAGTAGCACCTTGGACCTTCAACCTAGCTTATGTATTCCCACCGTTTCCTCTCATTCCCAGGCTGGTAGCCAGGATAAATCAGGAGAGGGCCTCGGCGATATTGATAGCTCCTGCGTGGCCACGCAGAACTTGGTATACAGACCTGGTGAATATGTCATCGGCTCCACCATGGAAGCTACCTTTGAGACAGGACCTTCTTGTTCAGGGTCCATTCGAACATCCGAATCTGGTTTCCCTCCAACTGACGGCTTGGAGATTGAACGCTTGATTTTATCAAAGCGTGGGTTTTCAGATTCTGTAATAGATACTCTGATTCAGGCTAGAAAGCCTGTAACTAGAAAAATTTACCATAAAATATGGAAAAAATATATCTGTTGGTGTGAATCCAAAGGATTCCCATGGAACAAGATAAAAATTCCTAAGATTCTATCCTTTCTACAAGAAGGTTTGGAGAAAGGATTATCTGCAAGTTCTCTAAAGGGACAGATCTCTGCTTTATCTGTTTTACTGCACAAAAGACTGGCAGCTGTGCCAGATGTTTAAGCATTTGTTCAGGCTCTGGTTAGGATCAAGCCTGTTTACAGACCTTTGACTCCTCCCTGGAGTCTAAATCTAGTTCTTTCAGTTCTTCAAGGGGTTCCGTTTGAACCTTTACATTCCATAGATATTAAGTTACTATCTTGGAAAGTTTTGTTTTTGGTTGCTATTTCTTCTGCTAGAAGAGTTTCAGAGTTATCTGCTCTGCAGTGTTCTCCGCCCTATCTGGTGTTCCATGCAGATAAGGTGGTTTTGCGTACTAAGCCTGGTTTTCTTCTGAAAGTTGTTTCTAACAAAAATATTAACCAGGAGATAGTTGTACCTTCTTTGTGTCCGAATCCAGTTTCAAAGAAGGAACGTTTGTTACACAATTTGGACGTTGTCCGTGCTCTAAAGTTCTATTTAGAGGCTACTAAAGATTTCAGACAAACATCTTCCTTGTTTGTTGTTTATTCTGGTAAAAGGAGAGGTCAAAAAGCGACTGCTACCTCTCTTTCCTTTTGGCTTAAAAGCATTATCCGATTTGCTTATGAGACTGCCGGACGGCAGCCTCCTGAAAGAATCACAGCTCACTCCACTAGGGCTGTGGCTTCCACATGGGCCTTCAAGAACGAGGCTTCTGTTGACCAGATATGTAAGGCAGCGACTTGGTCTTCACTGCACACTTTTGCCAAATTTTACAAATTTGATTTTTTTGCTTCTTCGGAGGCTATTTTTGGGAGAAAGGTTTTGCAAGCTGTGGTGCCTTCCGTTTAGGTAACCTGATTTGCTCCCTCCCTTCATCCGTGTCCTAAAGCTTTGGTATTGGTTCCCACAAGTAAGGATGACGCCGTGGACCGGACACACCAATGTTGGAGAAAACAGAATTTATGCTTACCTGATAAATTACTTTCTCCAACGGTGTGTCCGGTCCACGGCCGCCCTGGTTTTTTAATCAGGTCTGATGAATTATTTTCTCTAACTACAGTCACCACGGTACCATATGGTTTCTCCTATATATATTTCCTCCTGTCCGTCGGTCGAATGACTGGGGTGGGCGGAGCCTAGGAGGGACTATATGGCCAGCTTTGCTGGGACTCTTTGCCATTTCCTGTTGGGGAAGAGAATATCCCACAAGTAAGGATGACGCCGTGGACCGGACACACCGTTGGAGAAAGTAATTTATTAGGTAAGCATAAATTCTGTTTTATATGCCTCCCAATTGTTTGCGGCGGATGTGTCCTCAGGCTTATTAATAAGAAAATACTCATCAGTTGCTTTGATTATCTCCTCTAGTGTATTTTGGTTTGCTAGGATGGAGTCCTTAAGTCTCCAATTCAATGTGTTTTGCGCTTTGGAAGACCAATTAAAGGTGGTGAGAACCATACTATGGTCAGACCAGGACGTGTGTGTTTTTTAGACTGAATCAAATTAGTTAAAAACGATTGGTTACATAATATATAATCCAACCGGGAGTATGAATGTTGTGGATGGGAGAAGGTAAGTTTTTTTTTTTTTGGTATGAACTATTCTCCAAGTATCAAACAGAGTGAGAGATTGTAAAATTGCACAATTGGTCTTCAGCAGATTATTTCGCAGATATGATTTCCCTGAGGAAGTATCTAAAATTGGGTTCATAGGAAAGTTAAAATCATCTTCTAATATGACTGGGCCTTTAGAGATGTCTAACAGTGTGTTGGTTATGGATCTGAAGAAAAAGGGCGTAGGCCTATTTGGAGCATATATATTTGCCAAGGTAACCGCGCTGCCATAACAAAGTCCGACTAAGATCAGGATTCTACCCTCCTTGTCAGAATATTTTTGTAGGAGTTCAAATGGGATGTTACGTTTAAAAGATATACAGACACCATTCCTCCTATTTGGGCCTGAACTAAGAAAGTGTTGGTCATAGTATCTTGTAGCTAACTTGGGTTCATTACGTCTTCTAAAATGGGTTTCTTGAGTCATAACCACATCAATGTTCTTTTTATAAAAGTCATAGTAGGCTATTGATCGTTTCTCAGTTGAGAGAAAGCCTTTCACGTTTTGGCTCGCTATTGTCAGGGTGCTCATTTTGGCCTCTGGACTCACGGAGTCGGGATTGCAAGTAGTTTATAGCTCTGATAGAGTATAGATATGGGCGAGTGGGCAGAGAACTAATAATATGGGTGTACAAGGATGGATGGTATTTAAAAAGCGTAAAGGAGAAGGACAAGAGGGAAAAGGAAGGGGAAGGAAAATTAAGCTAATGTTCAGTATATGATATGTCGTCACAGTCGATCCCTCACGATTATGCAAAGAAAAAAAGAACAAAATTACAAAACAAGGAGCTACTTAACAAACTGGGTGCCTATGTAAACTATAGTGGCATTCAGCTGTGGGCAAATCAAAATCACAAGCATAAATATGAGAGTGCCGATATGGGCAAGAGTTAACTATAAATTTATGTGCTTAGGGTCTCTACCAAAACTGACATTTAAGGTCATTTAAGACTTGGACCTACAGGACTAACAAACAAAAGAAAATGGCAATATTAAGCATGTACATTTACACGTAACTATGTGCAATAATTTAACACTATCCTAAATTAAAAAGTGATAGACCAGAAACACTGGTGTGCTATATCAAAAAGGTGGACGCTGTGAGATGGAAATATCCCTGTGTATGTTAATTCACATAGCCAATAAATGACAGTAGCGTGGGAAGCAACTGATGCCTCTAAATCATATAATACAGTGTGGGCCATCATAATCATCAGATGTATGTGCTAGAGTAACACCTAAATTTAAACACAGTAATAAATACAGATCC
This sequence comes from Bombina bombina, assembly GCF_027579735.1. NCBI lineage: Eukaryota > Metazoa > Chordata > Amphibia > Anura > Bombinatoridae > Bombina > Bombina bombina. Next base: position 1,105,666,306 of record NC_069499.1, read on the forward strand.
TACTTTATGCAAACAGAGAAAATTAGCAGTATCTACTGGATCTACAGTAGTTTTCAGAATTAGAACCTATAAAGACACAAATTGACAGTATCAAACAGGAACATTTCCAGGTCAACATAATTTAACTGTATACATTTAATCCACACTGTCCCAATCCCACAGGTAACATATCATGAGCTCTAATGTGATATGCTGTAGAGATAGACATCACAGATTGAGGGTACCTTTTGTACATATTATTTCACAGAGCTAAAAACAAGCAATACCATATCTTCAACTAGTGTGCTTAATCATGTAAGGCATTCCTTATTATAACAATCATTTGGTAAGTACTTTAGAATATAACCTCAAATTAACAACCATAATACAATCAAACTTTAACCTGAACTAACAAAATATGAAAATAGTGTCTACTGTACTTGCCACTGTCTTCCAAATCACAGCAAGAAAAGTCTGTCCATCACAGTAGTGGGTTCGGTAATGCACACAACTGCTTCTGCCGTATCCTAACACCAAGAGGTTGTCCGTGATTGAGACAAACTGCATAGAGCCATATTTAGTCAACTTGGTTCTTCCAGATCGGATTCAGTTAGACCGGCCTGTCTATGTTTGGGTTGTTTAGTAGACATTTCAGTCCAAGGCCGTCTCTGTGGTTTTGGAACAGAATGTCCCGGTGGAAGATTCTGCGAGAGTTGTGTGTTTTGTTTGGGTGGATGGGGAAATGCCCATCATATTGCAGAATTTGTCAATATCAGATAAAGTAAAACATTCGATTTTCTTGCCATTTTTCGTGGTGATCACTGAGGTAGGGAATCCCCACCTATAGGGAATTTTTAGATGTCGTAGATGAGTTATTAATGCTGAGAAGTCTCTACGTTTTTGCAGAGTCCTTAGTGATACTGAAATATTTGTATATGTTGACCTTGAAACACAACGGCCTGTTGCTCCCTTGCTAGATTATAGATATCTTCTCGATGTTGGTAGTTCTGAAAATTGACAATTATATCTCTGGGTGGAAGATCACAAGCTGGCTTTGGGCGTAGGGCTCTGTGGGCTCTATCTAAGGTAATTGTAGGTAACTCCACCGCAGCTTCACCTGCCATCTCCAGAAAGAGTGCTTGTAGATAATCCTGAATTTCGTTGTTCAACACAGTTTCTGGTATACCTCTGAACCGGAGGTTACTGCGTCTCGCACGTTTTTTGAGGTCATCAAGCTTGTCCTCCAGATATGATATGTTGTTGTTGATGTGTCACTTTGGAAGAAAGATCCGCCATTCTTTGGGAGAAGACAAATTTGTGTTCTTCTAGTGAATCAACTCTGTGGTCCAGATCGTTGATATCCTTTTTTAGATCCGCACATTCGCTTTTTATACAGGATTTAACTTGTTCAATTAAGGCTTCCATTGCTCTGTAGGTAATAGGAGTATCATCTCCTCCACCTGTGACTACTGGAGATGAACTTCCAGAGGTATCTGCCATATCACCTAGGCTATCTTCAGATTGCAGCGATGCGGCCTCTGGTTTATTTTTAGATTTGTCTACATGTTTAAAAAAGGCATTCACTGCATCTTGAGACTTCGGAGGTGTCTTTTGCGCTTTATCACTTTTTGGCATTCACCTTTGTGACATTATGATGTTCCAGCGATATGAATGTAATGAGGAAAAATGTATTTTTAGCAATACTATTAATAAGCCTCCGTTGTATGTCCTTAAAGTACCCCGCACTCCCCAGGGAATTTGCCCTCACAGAGCGATAATGGAAAAGGAAGAGGAGAATATGACCTGCTGCTATATCAAACAGCAGGAAATGGAGGAGAGTGCTTGGCTCACTGCATCAGTGGTTGGAATCGGCAAGTAATCACTGGGAGTATAAAAGCTTCTTTTTATTTATTTTTTTTATTATTTTTATTTGAGGTTATAAAAATGATACAGGCAAATAACATCATATATTCAAAGACACAAGAGAGTCACAATATAATTTACAAGTTGGATGACCAGATAAACATACAAATAAATGCCTAGGTATGTAACTGAAAATTAACCTCATGTTTTCAATGGAGAAATAACCCCATACAACATAATATAAAATCAGGTACAATAGTTTCCCTTCAATGAAAAATAGAGGCCTCTCATGGACCCCCTGAAGAGGAATTTAAATCAGGGAAGGGAGTTCTAGGGGAAAAAGAAAAGAAAAATAACAAGATAACAAAACGGGCCACTTTTGGACCCCAATAGGAAACGATTAGCTTGTAAAATGACGTACTTAAAATAAGTTTGCTATGTGTTGAATAAACCTTGGTTTTACTTTTTAGGGTCTCCCCCTTGACCAGGAGGCCACTTTTGGGCCTATACAGTTTTATGTGGGATAAATAGGGGGGACCGATAAGTTTCAAAGGCAACTCTTGGGCCATGATGATAGAGCTAGGTAGTAATCATCGTCAGTAAGAGAACTAAAACTAGGACTGAGAGATTTAATAATATTATGTGAGGGAAAAGTTAAATAGAACCCTGAATCAAAGAAATCAACTATATATATGTACACATGCCGGCCCCTTGTAGCTAGCTTTGTATAATATAGCTCCAGACTGGTCTCTAACATCTAACCATATATACAAAATAGCGTAGAGAGCAAAGAACAAATGCTCAAAATATGTAATAGAGATTTGATATATCAAATATATATATATATATATATATATATATATATATATATATATATATATATATATATATATATATATATATATATATATATATATATATATAAAGTGTAATGCGGCTGCCCCTTCTAAGTGCTGTAACGTATTGTACCAGAAAGGCTGACTACCACAAGCAGAGATTAACTGTGGTTACTCATATATAGTACCTTTCTAGTTGTCTATAAGAAATTACGTTACATAGAGAGAGGATATCTCTAGTTGGCGCAGATACTGTCCTGATCCACAAGTCACCAGTGGCTCAGGAAACCAAGTGAGAATGAACAGCATATAAAAATAGTAACGTGAAACAGGTCGGCATGATCGCAGCAAATATCAATAATATAAGTTAACGACAACCAGCTAGGCTTGAACCCACTAAGCTTAATTTGTAACAAAGATCGGACATACAAAAGGTGGTAAAATAACTATTATCTTAGTCCAGTGGCAATGGTATATTTCCCGGAGACTGTGATGCAAACCCTTGTTAAGTGATATAGCCGATCTTAAGTTATGTGCAGGAAGTCTGAAAACAGTAAACAGTATATATCCTGTGGCAACATGCAAACTCAGCGGGCTAGGCAGGATTTGGTTCCATTACTAAAAGACATTTTACACTATATATAGGGAGAGTGAAAAACAATAAAAATAACATGGAAATATATTGTGGTTGAAGGAGTTATAGTTAGTCCGTATCAAACTATTTGCCCTCTCTAAAAATGCTTTTCATAAGGGAAAGTGCGGTCAATTCAAAAGACTTTCAATCAATCCCCTGTTTCTGTCTCACGGTCAGGATGTAGGTGTTCTGTACAAATAACACAAGTAAGCAGTCTAGACCCATCCGGTCCCATAAGTTCTGTAAGGTTGAGTGCACCTATGCCTGTGTAGGAACAGCCAAAAGTCTAGTAAGCTGAGCTCCGCTCCCCAGGCTAGATGGGCCAGTACATGTGACAATAGGTAGCTGTGCGGTGACAAGATGTGTCAGCAAACATAATTACCCCACTCCAGCATGCAAAACTGACCAACCTCTCCCAGGCAGACCGTATGTTCGCAGGAGGGGAGAGCAGCTCCCCAGATGGTTGAGCAGGCGCTGTCCTCCGGGATCCCAGCAGAGCAGTGATTTGGATGAAGAAACCGGACAGTAGTCCTCAGAAATGAACACCATCTCATGTCCGGTCCCATGACACATCGCAATGGTAGGTTCCACAGTTTCATGGACACTGCGGCTGGAGCCACCCTCACTGATGCAGAGGTAAGAAATTGTAGATTCAGTAGCTTTCTTAATCGCTAATTGGGGTGTGACAACTTTACCCCACGGTTTCTTAGGAGCTCGGACTGTATCACTAATCGCGCGGTGCGCAAAGCCCTGCTGAGTTTGGGGATCCTTAGTACTGAATTTTTTTATTGACGGCATGGCTATAAATGGATCTTCACTACAGCAGTCCTCTGTAATTCGATTAGTGGTAGGTACTGTACACATCAGGGTTGTCTCCGGCTTATTTACCTCATGCAGCCATAGTTGGGGTAACAAGGTCTCGGGCTTCACAGCTCCGCCATTTTCAACAGGATTGGCAGTGCAGATCGTTTTAGCCATATTGTTTTGCGAGGCCGCGTGGAAAGGAGTGAAAGCCTCTCTAATTGTCATCACAAGAGCGTTAAAGTGAGCCTCCATAAGACTTAAAAGTCCTGTTGAAAGCACCTCGGTGACCTCCATATTCTGAGCACTTATTTGGTGCCGTAGTAAAGCAAAAGCACTATCGTTAGATTATTGTCCTGCAGCAGTTGCACTATACTACAAAGAGCTGTCCAGTTATGTTTAAACTGGTTTGATGACCCAGGGACCTGGGGGGGTATAAATGCGGCAACCCCAACAGCACTGACAGGCAGACAGTAGAGGCCTCACAACCTCATGGCTAGTCGCAGTGAAGTTAGCTGAGGAACATAGGTAGGTTGGTGTTGTGTCGGGTATTCCCAGTCTTCTCTCAAGTATCTTAAATCAGATTATCCCAGATTTTTCAAGAAAAAACAAGTAAAACCTAGAATATAATTCTAAATAGACTGATTAGGTCCAGGAGCTCCCCTCACACACGTCCTACCGCAACAGCTATAGGCTCCGCCCCCAGCTTCTTTTTATTTTTGATTACTCATGTCATTGAGCAGGATAGAAGGCCTGAGTAAATTATTTGTTAGCCTAAGATACAGTAACACTAGATTGTGCAGCTTTCCAATGTTAGAGTGCCTTTCAATACTCTTTCTGTTATAGTTTATAAACTCCAAGGTATAAGTGATCAATAGACTCATCAGCCAGAGAGAAAAGAGAGTCACTGGATCAAGTTATATCTCAACCAGTACCCTGTATTTGAGCGTGCATGCAGTCGCTGCTATGATTTACTTTTGCTAGATGGAAGCATTGGGCCAGGAGATGTTATTTAATTTTTGGCATGAGAGTGTACAGTAAACAATGGCGCCCTTTTTATTATGTAAATGCGTCACTGATATAGAGGAGAGGGGAACACTGTACTCACTTTTATTGCTGCTTAACTGATAAGTGCATTCTCGTGTCCACCATATTGCAATTGTCAGCTTACACTTTATGCCCCTCAATTACTTCTTTTTACTTCACAGCGTGTTAGCGGAGCCCCGACCCTCCGGATGTAGCTGAAAGTGCCGTTGCTGTAGATCAGTCCAGATGGGCCAATTTAGTGCTAGAGGCTAGCAGCTATAGAACCAAATGGCAGGCAATCCACACACAGCTACACGAACATATCCACTAAGAAGGCACACGTATCTGAGGTATTTAGTTGCTTACGCAACGCTGGTGCCGAAGAATCACTCAAAGATGCTGCGCTATTGTGTCCCAGGCCTCATCACCTCTTTGCTGTTAAGGTCTCGATCAAACCACATCAGAGGCCAGTATGGAGGGTGCTGCTGTGGTCTTGAGCCCATCTAAGATACTGTAGATCTATACCTCAGATCACTTTCCCAAGCTGATTCAGCTTATGTATATGTAATTAGCACTCAGTTTTGCTAGGAGCCTTAACAAGTTGCGGCCATCACGGTCGGCCATTCACTCCGCCCCCCCAGATCTCATTACTTTAATAAATTGTGTACATATACAGGCTTCTTTATCTTATATCTGTCCGTAAACCAATCACCAATACTTGGAGAGAACAATGGAAAATTAACATTGTATTACCTTATCTCTTCTATAACCCACTGGGAGTGTAATTTCTTCTACTGGCTGTGTTAACACAGCTTGGCCTCGAGGCCAAAAACTTTCAGGATGGGTGGGGATACCACAAGCTAAATAAACTATTTCAAATGCCAATATAAGGGTAATGAAAAAACTTGTAAATAATTTAATACACTCCAGCAGGTAAAGTGGATCATTGGGAACAAATTAAAGAAGAGAACATTTTTGAGTAAACTGTCCCTTGAAGAGTTTTTTTTTATTCCTTGTATATCAGTTTCTCAGGCCCCCCACAAGTGACAGAAAGCTACTGCAATCACCTTGGTGGTGTGGCTTGAAGCATTGATTCGCTAGTGTATCAAGTAGCAGGGAAGTCTTCCCTTGAATGATTTACTGCTCATTTTACCATAGTAGTTGCCACTTCAATGTAAGCTTTATTTCGAAAAGCCTAAGAACAGATGTGCAAGGAAGCTACTTGGTCATCTTTTCCTACTTTTACTAAAAAGAAAGAAAGTGTTGCGCTAACTGTACACTCTCAGCCTATCCTGGGAGACCCTTTCCATGGGGATAACCAATAGCAGAAGTGTAAGAAGAAAAAAGGATGGCGCTACAAGCAGAGTGTATAAAATTACTATAATAGTGTACTGTGAAAAGAGTATCTTAAAGTGACCAACACAATAAAGTGTAAAAACTAAATAAATATAGTTTAAATACTAAAATGGAATCACCATATAACAGCTAATTAGCTAAAACGGTGTGGGTCTCAAAAAATGGACGAGTATTAATACCAGTGTATACAAGTGTATAAAAAACTACAAAAGTATCTATGTATATATAGAAAGATATATTTTAAGTCAAAAGTGAAAATATCTGAAATAGGACATCAGCTGTATGAATGGATACAGTCCAAATATTTGAAGAATAATGTATCAGAGTCGCTACAAGAGAGAATAAATTGTACTTCATATAAAGGTGGATAACTTAAAATAGAAACAAAATGTATTATTTAATATATACAGGGAGTGCAGAATTATTAGGCAAATGAGTATTTTGACCACATCATCCTCTTTATGCATGTTGTCTTACTCCAAGCTGTATAGGCTCGAAAGCCTACTACCAATTAAGCATATTAGGTGATGTGCATCTCTGTAATGAGAAGGGGTGTGGTCTAATGACATCAACACCCTATATCAGGTGTGCATAATTATTAGGCAACTTCCTTTCCTTTGGCAAAATGGGTCAAAAGAAGGACTTGACAGGCTCAGAAAAGTCAAAAATAGTGAGATATCTTGCAGAGGGATGCAGCACTCTTAAAATTGCAAAGCTCCTGAAGCGTGATCATCGAACAATCAAGCGTTTCATTCAAAATAGTCAACAGGGTCGCAAGAAGCGTGTGGAAAAACCAAGGCGCAAAATAACTGCCCATGAACTGAGAAAAGTCAAGCGTGCAGCTGCCAAGATGCCACTTGCCACCAGTTTGGCCATATTTCAGAGCTGCAACATCACTGGAGTGCCCAAAAGCACAAGGTGTGCAATACTCAGAGACATGGCCAAGGTAAGAAAGGCTGAAAGACGACCACCACTGAACAAGACACACAAGCTGAAACGTCAAGACTGGGCCAAGAAATATCTCAAGACTGATTTTTCTAAGGTTTTATGGACTGATGAAATGAGAGTGAGTCTTGATGGGCCAGATGGATGGGCCCGTGGCTGGATTGGTAAAGGTCAGAGAGCTCCAGTCCGACTCAGACGCCAGCAAGGTGGAGGTGGAGTACTGGTTTGGGCTGGTATCATCAAAGATGAGCTTGTGGGGCCTTTTCGGGTTGAGGATGGAGTCAAGCTCAACTCCCAGTCCTACTGCCAGTTTCTGGAAGACACCTTCTTCAAGCAGTGGTACAGGAAGAAGTCTGCATCCTTCAAGAAAAACATGATTTTCATGCAGGACAATGCTCCATCACACGCGTCCAAGTACTCCACAGCGTGGCTGGCAATAAAGGGTATAAAAGAAGAAAATCTAATGACATGGCCTCCTTGTTCACCTGATCTGAACCCCATTGAGAACCTGTGGTCCATCATCAAATGTGAGATTTACAAGGAGGGAAAACAGTACACCTCTCTGAACAGTGTCTGGGAGGCTGTGGTTGCTGCTGCACGCAATGTTGATGGTGAACAGATCAAAACACTGACAGAATCCATGGATGGCAGGCTTTTGAGTGTCCTTGCAAAGAAAGGTGGCTATATTGGTCACTGATTTGTTTTTGTTTTGTTTTTGAATGTCAGAAATTTATATTTGTGAATGTTGAGATGTTATATTGGTTTCACTGGTAAAAATAAATAATTGAAATGGGTATATATTTGTTTTTTGTTAAGTTGCCTAATAATTATGCACAGTAATAGTCACCTGCACACACAGATATCCCCCTAAAATAGCTATAACTAAAAACAAACTAAAAACTACTTCCAAAACTATTCAGCTTTGATATTAATGAGTTTTTTGGGTTCATTGAGAACATGGTTGTTGTTCAATAATAAAATTAATCCTCAAAAATACAACTTGCCTAATAATTCTGCACTCCCTATATGCATGTCTAAATCAGTTCATAAAAAACACAGGGAAATCATCGTCATGTATACACGTTGATGTATACTGTGAGAGTGACTACAAAGGGAAATACTCAGGTAGGCACACAAACTTTTAGAATATTAAAAATGTATTATTTAATAAACAAGAATTAATGCGCTTGAATTAATCCGTAATGGAAAAGACAAATATTTAAAAGTTCATTAGCAGAAGAAAAAGAAAATTATTGGATAAAAATCACAAATAAATATAAAAAATGAATATAATAAAAAGTCTCTTTAGGGACGTCTCCCAGATGCACCAATAAAATGCCTCCAATAAAAAGTTATTAAGTTGAGTATGTCTAATAGACAACAATGTTAAGTCTCTTATATAGTAGGTTATTTTTCAGTATCCAGCAACATAGGTTCCAATACAATCTGTACAGTCCTTTGCACCAATTCGTGCTTGAAAACCTCTAGCAGAGGAAACACAGATCTATTAATTCACAGCAGCCAACGGCGTGGATTCCAATACATGCTATGCGATCCTTAACATTAATTTGTTAGCAGCAAAAACACAAAGAGGTATGTCTATTATATCCAAGACTTATAGTGTGTATATGTTTAAACCTGATCGAATCAGCCAAGTTTCAGAGGCAAAGACTTTGCGGCTGCACTAATATCTGTTTTAAATCATAGGACTCCCCGCATATACCTTCTCACTGATGTTGTCAGTAAGGGATTATTATGACAGGGTTGCTGCGAGGTGGATGGTAAACAATATTCTTTCAGACAGCGGGCTGTTGTCAGCAGACGCCCAGTACTCACTGTTTCCGTCCACAGTCGGCTTCAATTAACTTGCTCTTGGCGTGTAGAGAAAAAACCTGCACTTAGTGCATTAGCATGCTGGCGGCTCCGGATGATCCTCTGTTTAACGAAACAGTGTTGGGTACATAGAACGAGTTTGGCCAAACTCTTACAGGTGTAGCTTGATATGTAAGCCGGGTATGAGGAAAATCACAGACTGGTAAGCTTCAATGCGTTTCACCCGTAGATAGGGCTTTTTCAAGATAGTTTTACCAGCTGTTCAAATATACCTGTGTTTGTCATGCTATTGGTGCAAATTTTAAGTGGATCGATTTAAGGTGGAATTTTTCTTTGTTTTCTTAAGGAGGTTTTTATAGTATTGGAATTTGTTTTGAAACTTCAGGATATCCAGATAACCAATATATATATTTCTCTTGTAAGGTGTATCCAGTCCACGGATTCATCCATTACTTGTGGGATATTCTCCTTCCCAACAGGAAGCTGCAAGAGGATCACCCACAGCAGAGCTGTCTATATAGCTCCTCCCCTAACTGCCACCCCCAGTCATTCTCTTGCAACTCTCGACAAGGGAAGTAGCTAGAGAGATGTGGTGAATTAGTGTAGTTTATCTTCAATCAAAAGTTTGTTATTTTTAAACGGTGCCGGTGTTGTACTGTTTTTTTTTTTACCTCAGGCAGAAATTAGAAGAAGAATTTGCCTGAGGTTTTTGATGATCTTAGCAGGTTGTAACTAAGGTCCACTACTGTTCTCACACATAACTGAATAGTATGGGGAAACTTCAGCTGGGAGAACGGCCTGCAGAATTAACTGCCCTGAGGTATGTTCAGTATATTTTTTTTCTAGAGGATAAGAACTAGAAAATGCTGACAGTGCCTGATATAGTTAAGGTAAGCCTGATTGCAGTGATTTAATAACGACTGGCATCATGCTTGCAGTAAAGGGTAATTTTCATATTACTTTCTATTATGGCTTAGTATGTAAAACGTTATATATATATATATATATATATATATATATATATATATATATATATATATATATATATATATATATATATATATATGGAACGTTTTTTACTGAGGTGATAAATCTTTCTTTATTTGGGGCCTAGTTTTCCACATGGCTGTTATTTTACTACTAGGAATAGTTTTTTAAGGCCCTCTGACTTTGAGTGCATGGTGGGGGGGGGGCTATTTTCGCGCTCTAATTGCGTGGTTGTTTGTTACATCCTGAGACATCCAGCTTCCCTGAAGGAGTCCCCTGACATATTGGGCCTCTGTAAAGGGTTTTTGTGCCTACAAAAGGGAAGGTAGGAGCCACAGTAGAGCTGTGGCAGTTTGCTTGTGACTGTTATAATGGTTTTTACCGTTTTTTTACTTCGTTTTTGAACCTGAGAGGTTAATCATCCATTTGCAAGTGGGTGCAATGCTATTTTAGTCTATTATATACACTGTAAAAATTTCATAGAGTTAACTGCTTTTTTCACTGTTTTGCAGTTTTTGTGTTTGTTTTTTTCCCTTAAAGGCACAGTACCGTTTTTTATATTCTGCTTTTTCACATTAATTAAAGTGTTTTCAAAGCTTGCTGGTCTCATTACTAGTCTGTTAAACATGTCTGACATAGAGGAAACTCCTTGTTCAATATGTTTAGAAGCCATTGTGGAACCCCCTCTTAGAATGTGTACCAAATGCACTGATCTTACTATAAGTTATAAAGACCATATTATGGCTTTAAAAGATTTATCACCAGAGGAAATTGACAAGGGGGAAGTTATGCCGACTATCTCTCCCCACGTGTCAGAGCCTTTAACTCCCGCTCAAGAGGCGCCAAGTACATCTAGCGCCCATTGCGTATACTTTACAAGACATGGCGGCAGTTATGAATCATACTCTTACAGAAGTATTGTCCAAACTGCCAGGGTTACAAGGAAAGCGAGACAGCTCTGGGACTAGAAAAAATACAGAGCTCTCTGACGCTTTAGTAGCTATGTCCGATATACCCTCACAATGTGCAGAAGCCAAAGGAGAGCTTCTATCTGTGGGTGATATTTCTGACTCAGGGAAGACACTTCAACCTGATTCTGATATGTCTACATTTAAATTTAAGCTTGAACACCTCCACATGTTGCTCAGGGAGGTTTTAGCAACTCTGGATGACTGTGACGCCATTGTAGTCCCAGAGAAATTGTGTAAATTGGATAAATACTACGCAGTGCCTGTTAACACTGATGTTTTTCCAATACCTAAGAGGTTTTCAGAAATTATTACTAAGGAATGGGATAGACCAGGTGTACCGTTCTCTCCCCCTCCTGTTTTTAAAAAGATGTTTCCCATAGATGCCGCTACACGGGACTTGTGGCAGACGGTCCTTAAGGTGGAGGGAGCAGTCTCTACTCTAGTGAAGCGTACAACTATCCCTGTCGAGGACAGTTGTGCTTTTCTAGACCCAATGGACAAAAAATTAGAGGGTTACCTTAAGAAATTTTTTATTCAACAAGGTTTTATTCTCCAGCCCCTTGCATGCATTGCCCCTGTCACTGCTGCTGCGGCCTTCTGGTTTGAGTCTTTAGAAGAGGCTCTACAGGTAGAAACCCCATTGGATGATATCCTTGACAAGCTTAAAGCCCGTAAGCTAGCCAATTCATTTGTTTCTGATGCCGTTGTTCATTTAATCAAACTAACGGCTAAGAACTCAGGTTTTGCTATTAAATCCTGGTCAGCTGACGTTACTTCAAAGTCTAAGCTTCTCAACATTCCCTTCAAAGGGCAGACCCTATTCGGGCCTGGACTGAAGGAGATCATTTCTGATATTACTGGAGGAAAAGGTCACGCCCTTCCTCAGGATAGGTCCAACAAATTAAGGACCAAACAGCCTAATTTTCGTGCCTTTCGAAACTTCAAGAGTGGCGCAGCTTCAACTTCCTCTAACACAAAACAAGAGGGAAATTTTGCCCAGTCCAAGCCGGTCTGGAGACCTAACCAGGCTTGGAACAAAGGAAAGCAGGCCAAAAAACCTGCTGCTGCCTCTAAGACAGCATGAAAGATCAGCCCCCGATCCGGTAACGGATCTAGTAGGGGGCAGACTTTCTCTCTTCGCCCAGGCTTGGGCAAGAGATGTCCAGGATCCCTGGGCGTTGGAAATTGTGTCCCAGGGATATCTTCTGGACTTCAAAGCTTCTTCCCCAAAAGGAAGATTTCATCTCTCACAATTATCTGCAAACCAGATAAAGAGAGAGGCATTCTTACATTGTGTTCAAGACCTCCTAGTTATGTGAGTGATCCACCCAGTTCCAAAAGAGGAACAGGGGCAAGGCTTCTATTCAAATCTGTTTGTGGTTCCCAAGAAAGAGGGAACCTTCAGGCCAATCTTAGATCTCAAGATCCTAAACAAATTTCTCAGGGTCCCATCCTTCAAGATGGAGACTATTCGAACCATCCTACCTATGATTCAGGAGGGTCAATATATGACTACCGTAGACTTAAAGGATGCTTATCTGCACATTCCGATACACAGAGATCATCATCGGTTTCTCAGGTTCGCCTTCCTAGACAGGCATTACCAGTTTGTGGCTCTTCCCTTTGGGTTAGCTACGGCACCAAGAATCTTTACGAAGGTTCTGGGGTCACTCCTAGCGGTCCTAAGGCCGGGGGGTATAGCAGTAGCCTCTTACCTAGACGACATTCTAATACAGGCGTCGAATTTTCAAATCGCCAGGTCCCATACAGACATTGTTCTGGCATTTCTGAGGTTGCATGGGTGGAAAGTGAACGAAGAAAAAAAGGTTCTCTATCCCCTCTCACAAGAGCTTTTTCTTCCTAGGAACTCTGATAGATTCTGTAGAAATGAAGATTTACCTGACAGAGGCCAGGTTGTCAAAACTTCTAAATTCCTGCCGTGTTCTTTATTCTACTTCTCGCCCTTCAGTGGCTCAGTGTATGGAAGTAATCGGCTTAATGGTAGCGGCAATGGACATAGTGCCGTTTGCCTGCCTACATCTCAGACCGCTGCAACTCTGCATGCTCAGTCAGTGGAATGGGGATTACACAGATTTGTCCCCTCTACTAAATCTGGATCAAGAGACCAGGGATTCTCTTCTCTGGTGGTTATCTCGGGTCCATCTGTCCAAGGGTATGACCTTCCGCAGGCCAGATTGGACAATAGTAATGACAGATGCCAGCCTTCTGGGCTGGGGTTCAGTCTGGAACTCCCTGAAGGCTCAGGGCTTGTGGACTCAGGAGGAGACACTCCTTCCGATAAACATTCTGGAACTAAGAGCGATATTCAATGCTCTTCAGGCTTGGCCTCAGCTATCTGTGGTCAGGTTCATCAGATTTCATTCGGACAACATCACGACTGTAGCCTACATCAACCATCAAGGGGGAACAAGGAGTTCCCTAGCAATGTTGGAGGTTTCAAAAATAATTCTATGGGCAGAGGTTCACTCTTGCCATCTTTCAGCTATCCATATCCCAGGAGTAGAGATCTGGGAGGTGGATTTTCTAAGTCGACAGACTTTTTATCTGGGGGAGTGGGAACTCCATCCGGAGGTATTTGCCCAGCTGATTCAACTATGGGGCAAACCAGAAGTGGATCTGATGGCGTCTCGTCAGAACGCCAAACTTCCTTGTTACGGATCCAGGTCCAGGTATCCCAAGGCAGCGCTGATAGATGCTCTAGCAGCGCCTTGGTCTTTCAACCTGGCTTATGTGTTTCCACCGTTTCCTCTGCTCCCTCGTCTGATTGCCAAGATCAAGCAGGAGAGAGCTTCGGTGATTTTGATAGCACCTGCGTGGCCACGCTGGACTTGGTATGCAGATCTGGTGGACATGTCATCCCTTCCACCATGGACTCTACCGCTGAGGCAGGACCTTCTACTTCAGGGTCCTTTCAACCATCCAAATCTAATTTCTCTGCGTCTGACTGCTTGGAGATTGAACGCTTGATTTTATCAAAACGTGGTTTCTCCGAATCGGTCATTGATACCTTAATTCAGGCTCGAAAGCCTGTCACCAGGAAAATCTATCATAAGATAAGGTGTAAATATCTTCATTAGTGTTAATCCAAGGGTTACTCATGGAGTAAAGTCAGGATTCCCAGGATATTATCTTTTCTCCAAGAAGGATTGGAAAAGGGATTGTCAGCTAGTTCCTTAAAGGGACAGATTTCTGCTCTGTCTATTCTTTTGCACAAGCGTCTGACGGATGTTCCAGACGTTCAGGCGTTTTGTCAGGCGTTAGTTAGAATCAAGCCTGTGTTTAAACCTGTTGCTCCGCCATGGAGTTTAAATTTAGTTCTTAAAGTTCTTCAAGGGGTTCCGTTTGAACCTCTGCATTCCATAGATATCAAGCTTTTATCTTGGAAAGTTCTGTTTTTGGTAGCTATCTCTTCGGCTTGAAGAGTTTCAGAATTATCTGCCTTGCAGTGTGATTCCCCTTATCTGATCTTCCATGCAGATAAGGTAGTTTTGCGTACCAAACCTGGGTTTCTTCCTAAGGTGGTATTTAATAAGAATATCAATCAGGAGATTGTTGTTCCGTCACTGTGTCCTAATCCTTCTTCAAAAAAGGAATGTCTATTTCACAATCTTGACGTGGTTCGTGCTTTAAAGTTTTATTTACAAGCTATTAAAGATTTTCGTCAAACATCTGCATTGTTTGTTGTCTACTCTGGACAGAGGAAAGGCCAAAAGGCTTCAGCAACTTCTCTTTCCTTTTGGTTAAGAAGTATAATTCGCTTAGCTTATGAGACTGCTGGCCAGCAGCCTCCTGAAAGAATTACAGCTCATTCCACTAGAGCGGTGGCTTCCACATGGGCTTTTAAAAATGAGGCTTCTGTTGAACTGATTTGTAAGGCGGCGACTTGGTCCTCGCTTCATACTTTTTCTAAATTCTACAAATTTGATACTTTTGCTTCTTCGGAGGCTATTTTTGGGAGAAAGGTCTTACAGGCAGTGGTGCCTTACGTTTAAGCACCTGCCTTGTCCCTCCCTTCATCAGGGTCATATAGCTTTGGTATTGGTATCCCACAACTAATGGATGAATCCGTGGACTGGATACACCTTACAAGAGAAAACTACATTTTTGCTTACCTGATAAATTTATTTCTCTTGTGGTGTATCCAGTCCACGGCCCGCCCTGTCATTTTAAGGCAGGTGTTTTTTATTTTTAAACTACAGTCACCACTGCACCCTATAGTTTCTCCTTTCTCTTGCTTGTCTTCGGTCGAATGACTGGAGGTGGCAGTTAGGGGAGGAGCTATATAGACAGCTCTGCTGTGGGTGATCCTCTTGCAGCTCGTGGACTGGATACACCACAAGAGAAATAAATTTATCAGGTAAGCATAAATTTAGTTTTTTCAGATCTCCTTCATTTGAGTCCAGGTATGATCTCCTTTTTAGAGAGACTGCAATATTAACAGCAACTTATAGTGCACATTGGAACTTCCTATATGTAGTATCTAAGCTAAATTGGTTATAAATGCTAAATACAGTAGCCAATAAGAGTTTATATGTATAGATACAGTGCTTCCCTTTTTATGCTCTTCCTACATATTTGTGGTTACCCCAGTGATAACTAGCAACCAGAGTAATTTTTGTTTGTTTGTTTCACTGGTTACATATGCTTCTCAAAATATTTATTAGGTTCTGCTATTGTGTAAGCATGAGAAATAATTCTATATTAAAGGATATTTTAGATTAAAGCCGTTTCATGTGAAGCATAATAGAAGTTGTGAAATCAGTACATTATCATTGTCTAGCAAATATACTTCCATATTATAACCCATTTAACTTGTCGTGGGATAATTCTTATTCATTAAAGGTACATTAAACCCAAAAAATTTCTGTCATGATTCAGATAGAGTATACAATTTTAAACAACTTTCTAATTTACTTCTATTATCTAATCTGTTTCATTCTCTTGGTATCATTTGTTGAAGGAGCAGCAATGCACTACTAGTTTCTAACTGAACACATGGGTGAGCCAATCACATTCAATATATATAT
Source organism: Bombina bombina (assembly GCF_027579735.1). Classification (NCBI taxonomy): domain Eukaryota; kingdom Metazoa; phylum Chordata; class Amphibia; order Anura; family Bombinatoridae; genus Bombina; species Bombina bombina. The sequence continues at coordinate 1,105,682,585 of NC_069499.1, forward strand.
GCAGCCACCAATCAACAGCTAGAACCTAGTATCTCTGCTGATCATGAACTTACCTAGATAAACCTTTCAGCAAATGATAACAAGAGAAGGAAGCAAATTAAATAATAGAAGTAAATTGGAAAGTTGTGTAAAATTGTATTTTTGGGTTTCATGTCCCTTTTAATACACTATTGCTAATACAGAAGTAGGCATAATCTCTTAAAGCTTACTGATATGACCTGGTAGCTGAGGTTCCCCTTGCTCTGTATATTAGAGAAGCTGGTTGTCAGATTCGAAAATATTCGCTCACTGCACTGTTGTATTTTGTTTTTAGATATGTAGTTAAAGGGACACTTTAATGATTCAGATAGAGCATGCAATTATAAGCAACTTTCTACTTTACTCCTATTATCAGTTTTCTTCATTCTCTTGCTATCTTTATTTAAAAAGCAGGAATGTAAAGATTAAGAGCCGGCCCATTTTGGGTGCTTATTGGTTTGCTAAATGTAGCCACCAATAAGCCAGCACTTTCCAGGGTGCTGAACCTAAAATGGGCTGGGTCCTAAGCTTTTAATTGCTGCTTTTTAAATAAAGATAGCAAGAGAACGAAGAAAAAATTATAATAGGAGTAAATAAGAAAGTTGCTTAAAATTGCATGCTCTGTCTGAATCATTACAGAAAACATTGGGGTTTAGTATCCCTTTAGGTGTACTTTGAAGTTTGTACATCCTTTACTTTTTTGCAAGATCCAAATTTGGTCCTTTTCTTGATAATTATAAAAATGAGGTTTGCAGTTAGGGATCCAAGAGTGGTCTCCTTTTATTCAAAGTGCTTTCTGTCTCCAGTTTTATAAGTAGTGGAGGTTCCAAAGTGTCTCCTTTGTGTAATTCAGGAAGTCCCTGTTTCAATAGCATACTTATTTTAAATGTCTCCTTCTCAAGTTATTTAGCTGTGATTTATTTATCTTATCTTTCTTAAGATATGGAGAGTCCACAACGTCCTCAGTTACTAGTGGCCAAGAGGAGGAGGCAAAGAGCTCCACAGCAGAGCTGTTGAGCGTCACTTCCTACCCACAATCCCCAGTCATTGTCTTTGCCTCTGTCAATGGAGGAGGTGAAGTTTTGGTGTCTGAGTAAAATTTGGGTCTAACCGTAGTCCACGTTATTCTCTTCAGTAGAGTAGTGGTGGCTTTAAAGCAGTTAGGAACTTGTGAGGTGGGCCTTACATTTGCTGCCCTAGTATGGAAAGCCAGAGTAGGTTTACTCTGTTCTTTCTTTTTTCTACAGGTCTCTGATAGGAGTATGTGTCCTGTCACGCCTTGTAAGCTGTCCTGCTGCTGGACGGCCAGACTGCAGGTAAGTGCCTTTTGTCTTCTGGGTATGGGAGACTGTGCACTTCATAAGGTGGAGCTGCAGCATTTTGGGACTTATGTATCCTTTATAAGGATATTGACAGACAGGGAGCAGGCACTTATGTGTGACCAGAGACCGGGGGTTATTACATTTAATGGTCTTAAAGTATATACCTTTAATTTTATTGTGGATTAAGCTAAGCAAGCTACTAGTTATAGCACACTTCGTGCTTTTGGTGTTTTGTTCTTACTATATGGTAGAACTTGATATTAACAGCTCTAAGTATATACACATTGAGACGTACGCAGTTTTAGAAGCAGTCTAGTCTCCACAGTTAAAGCGGTGCGCTGTTGTTGTGGAAATTTATGTTCAAACACTGTCGTGATTATGGGCTGAGAATGTTAAAGGCACTTTGAGAAGGCTGATCAATGTTTTTTTCATGGACTGCTATGCCCTCTAGGAGAATGCTATAGTCTACTGGGGCTAACGGTCTTCCTCCATTAGAAATCGCGTGGTGGGAAGGACGCTGTAATATTGCAGTGAGTGTTTAGAAGTGCGCGCTAGTATGCAGCACATAACATATTTACATATTTTCAGATTAAAAAGTTAAAATAAAATAATTTTTCTTCTGTTATGTGTGATCAGTCCACGGGTCATCATTACTTCTGGGATATAACTCCTCCCCAACAGGAAATGCAAGAGGATTCACCCAGCAGAGCTGCATATAGCTCCTCCCCTCTACGTCAGTCCCAGTCATTCTCTTGCACCCAACGACTAGATAGGATGTGTGAGAGGACTATGGTGATTATACTTAGTTTTTATGACTTCAATCAAAAGTTTGTTATTTTACAATAGCACCGGAGCGTGTTATTACTTCTCTGGCAGAGTTTGAGGAAGAATCTACCAGAGTTTTTTACTATGATTTTAACCGGAGTAGTTAAGATCATATTGCTGTTCTCGGCCATCTGAGGGAGGTAAAAGCTTCAGATCAGGGGACAGCGGGCAGATGAATCTGCATTGAGGTATGTAGCAGTTTTTATTTTCTGAATGGAATTGATGAGAAAATCCTGCCATACCGTTATAATGACATGTATGTATACACTTCAGTATTCTGGGGATGGTATTTCACCGGAACTACTCTGTTAAAAGTCACTAATCCTTTTAATAAGTATTTATCATGTTAAACGTTTTTGCTGGAATGTAGAATCGTTTACATTTCTGAGGTACTGAGTGAATAAATATTTGGGCATTATTTTCCACTTGGCAGTTGTTTGGTTTTAATTGTGACAGTTTCGTTTCTCTTCACTGCTGTGTATGAGGGAGGGGCCGTTTTTGGCGCTCTTTGCTACGCATCAAAAAATTCCAGTCAGTTACTCTTATATTTCCTGCATGATCCGGTTCATCTCTGACAGATCTCAGGGGTCTTCAAACTTCTTTGGAGGGAGGTAGATTCTCTCAGCAGAGCTGTGAGAATTTTATATTGACTGTGAATAAAAACGTTGCTCTATAATTTTTATGTCAAATTTAATTATTGTTATTTTACTAATGGGAACAAACCTTTGCTAAAAGTTGTGTTGTTTTAAAGTTTGATGCTATAACTGTTTTTCAGTTCATTGTTTCAACTGTCATTTAATCGTTTAGTACCTCTTTGAGGCACAGTACGTTTTTGCTAAAAAAGATTATAACCAAGTTGCAAGTTTATTGCTAGTGTGTTAAACATGTCTGACTCAGAGGAAGATATCTGTGTCATTTGTTCCAATGCCAAGGTGGAGCCCAATAGAAATTTATGTACTAACTGTATTGATGCTACTTTAAATAAAAGTCAATCTGTACAATTTGAACAAATTTCACCAAACAGCGAGGGGAGAGTTATGCCGACTAACTCGCCTCACGCGGCAGTACCTGCATCTCCCGCCCGGGAGGTGCGTGATATTATGGCGCCTAATACATCTGGGCGGCCATTACAGATAACATTACAAGATATGGCTACTGTTATGACTGAAGTTTTGTCTAAATTACCAGAACTAAGAGGCAAGCGTGATCACTCTGGGGTGAGAACAGAGTGCGCTGACAATACTAGGGCCATGTCTGATACTGCGTCACAGCTTGCAGAGCATGAGGACGGAGAGCTTCATTCTGTAGGTGACGGTTCTGATCCAAACAGATTGGATTCAGATATTTCAAATTTTAAATTTAAATTGGAGAACCTCCGTGTATTACTAGGGGAGGTCTTAGCAGCTCTCAATGATTGTAACACCGTTGCAATACCAGAGAAACTGTGTAGGTTGGATAAATACTTTGCGGTACCGGCGAGTACTGACGTTTTTCCTATACCTAAGAGACTAACTGAAATTGTTACTAAGGAGTGGGATAGACCCGGTGTGCCGTTCTCACCCCCTCCAATATTTAGAAAGATGTTTCCAATAGACACCACCACTCGGGACTTATGGCAAACGGTCCCTAAGGTGGAGGGAGCAGTTTCTACTTTAGCTAAGCGTACCACTATCCCGGTGGAGGATAGCTGTGCTTTTTCAGATCCAATGGATAAAAAATTAGAGGGTTACCTTAAGAAAATGTTTGTTCAACAAGGTTTTATATTGCAACCCCTTGCATGTATCGCGCCGATTACGGCTGCGGCAGCATTTTGGATTGAGTCTCTGGAAGAGAACCTTAGTTCATCTACGCTAGACGACATTACGGACAGGCTTAGAGTCCTTAAACTAGCTAATTCATTCATTTCGGAGGCCGTAGTACATTTAACCAAACTTACGGCTAAGAACTCAGGATTCGCCATACAGGCACGTAGGGCGCTGTGGCTAAAATCCTGGTCAGCTGATGTTACTTCTAAGTCCAAATTACTTAATATACCTTTCAAGGGGCAGTCTTTATTTGGGCCCGGTTTGAAAGAAATTATCGCTGACATTACAGGAGGTAAGGGCCACGCCCTACCTCAAGACAAAGCCAAAGCTAAGGCTAGACAGTCTAATTTTCGTCCCTTTCGGAATTTCAAAACAGGAGCAGCATCAACCTCCACTGCACCAAAACAGGAGGGAGCTGTTGCTCGTTACAGGCAAGGCTGGAAGCCTAACCAGTCCTGGAACAAGAGCAAGCAGGCCAGGAAACCTGCTGCTGCCCCAAAGACAGCATGAACCGAGAGCCCCCGATCCGGGACCGGATCTAGTGGGGGGCAGACTTTCTCTCTTCGCCCAGGCCTGGGCAAGAGATGTTCAGGACCCCTGGGCGCTAGAGATCATATCTCAGGGATACCTTCTAGACTTCAAATTATCTCCCCCAAGAGGGAGATTTCATCTGTCAAGATTGTCAACAAACCAGATAAAGAAAGAAGCGTTTCTACGCTGCGTACAAGATCTGTTATTAATGGGAGTGATCCATCCGGTTCCGCGGTCGGAACAAGGACAAGGGTTCTACTCAAACCTGTTTGTGGTTCCCAAAAAAGAGGGAACTTTCAGGCCAATCTTAGATTTAAAGATTCTAAACAAATTCCTAAGAGTTCCATCGTTCAAAATGGAAACTATTCGGACAATCTTACCCATGATCCAAAAGGGTCAGTACATGACCACAGTGGATTTAAAAGATGCTTACCTTCACATACCGATTCACAAAGATCATCACCGGTATCTAAGGTTTGCCTTCTTAGACAGGCACTACCAGTTTGTAGCTCTCCCATTCGGATTGGCTACGGCTCCAAGAATCTTCACAAAGGTTCTGGGTGCCCTTCTGGCGGTACTAAGACCGCGAGGGATTTCGGTAGCTCCGTACCTAGACGACATTCTAATACAAGCTTCAAGCTTTCAAACTGCCAAGTCTCATACAGAGTTAGTTCTGGCATTTCTAAGGTCGCATGGATGGAAAGTGAACGAAAAGAAGAGTTCTCTTTTTCCTCTCACAAGGGTTCCATTCTTGGGGACTCTTATAGATTCTGTAGAAATGAAGATTTACCTGACAGAAGACAGGTTAACAAAGCTTCAAAATGCATGCCGTGTCCTTCATTCCATTCAACACCCGTCAGTAGCTCAATGCATGGAGGTGATCGGCTTAATGGTAGCGGCAATGGACATAGTACCTTTTGCACGCCTACACCTCAGACCGCTGCAATTGTGCATGCTAAGTCAGTGGAATGGGGATTACTCAGATTTGTCCCCTACTCTGAATCTGAATCAAGAGACCAGAAATTCTCTTCTATGGTGGCTTTATCGGCCACACCTGTCCAGGGGGATGCCATTCAGCAGGCCAGACTGGACAATTGTAACAACAGACGCCAGCCTACTAGGTTGGGGCGCTGTCTGGAATTCTCTGAAGGCTCAGGGACTATGGAATCAGGAGGAGAGTCTCCTTCCAATAAACATCCTGGAATTGAGAGCAGTTCTCAATGCCCTTCTGGCTTGGCCCCAATTAACAACTCGGGGGTTCATCAGGTTTCAGTCGGACAACATCACGACTGTAGCTTACATCAACCATCAGGGAGGGACAAGAAGCTCCCTAGCAATGATGGAAGTATCAAAGATAATTCGCTGGGCAGAGTCTCACTCTTGCCACCTGTCAGCAATCCACATCCCGGGAGTGGAGAACTGGGAGGCGGATTTCTTGAGTCGCCAGACTTTTCATCCGGGGGAGTGGGAACTTCATCCGGAGGTCTTTGCCCAAATACTTCGACGTTGGGACAAACCAGAGATAGATCTCATGGCGTCTCGCCAGAACGCCAAACTTCCTCGCTACGGGTCCAGATCCAGGGATCCGGGAGCGGTTCTGATAGATGCTTTGACAGCACCTTGGAACTTCGGGATGGCTTATGTGTTTCCACCCTTCCCGCTGCTTCCTCGATTGATTGCCAAAATCAAACAGGAGAGAGCATCAGTGATTCTAATAGCGCCTGCATGGCCACGCAGGACTTGGTATGCAGATCTAGTGGACATGTCATCCTGTCCGCCTTGGTCTCTACCTCTAAGACAGGACCTTCTGATACAGGGTCCATTCAAACATCAAAATCTAACTTCTCTGAAGCTGACTGCTTGGAAATTGAACGCTTGATTTTATCAAAACGTGGTTTTTCTGAGTCGGTTATTGATACCCTGATACAGGCTAGGAAGCCTGTTACCAGAAGGATTTACCATAAAATATGGCGTAAATACCTATACTGGTGCGAATCCAAAGGTTACTCCTGGAGTAAGGTTAGGATCGCTAGGATATTGTCCTTTCTACAAGAAGGTTTAGAAAAGGGTTTATCAGCTAGTTCATTAAAGGGACAGATTTCAGCTCTGTCCATCTTGTTACACAGGCGTCTGTCAGAAAATCCAGACGTCCAGGCCTTTTGTCAGGCTTTAGTTAGAATCAAGCCTGTGTTTAAAGCTGTTGCTCCGCCATGGAGTTTAAACTTAGTTCTTAACGTTTTACAGGGTGTTCCGTTTGAACCCCTTCATTCCATTGATATAAAATTGTTATCTTGGAAAGTTCTGTTTTTAATGGCTATTTCCTCGGCTCGAAGAGTCTCTGAGTTATCAGCCTTACATTGTGATTCTCCTTATCTGATTTTTCACTCAGACAAGGTAGTTCTGCGTACTAAACCTGGGTTCTTACCTAAGGTAGTCACTAACAGGAATATCAATCAAGAGATTGTTGTTCCATCCTTGTGTCCAAATCCTTCTTCAAAGAAGGAACGTCTTCTACACAATCTGGATGTAGTTCGTGCCCTCAAGTTCTACTTGCAGGCAACTAAAGATTTTCGCCAAACTTCTTCCCTGTTTGTCGTTTATTCTGGACAGAGGAGAGGTCAAAAAGCTTCTGCTACCTCTCTCTCCTTTTGGCTTCGTAGCATAATACGTTTAGCCTATGAGACTGCTGGACAGCAGCCTCCTGAAAGAATTACAGCTCACTCCACTAGAGCTGTGGCTTCCACTTGGGCCTTTAAGAATGAGGCCTCTGTTGAACAGATTTGCAAGGCTGCAACTTGGTCTTCGCTTCATACTTTTTCCAAATTTTACAAATTTGACACTTTTGCTTCTTCGGAGGCTATTTTTGGGAGAAAGGTTCTTCAGGCAGTGGTTCCTTCTGTATAATGAGCCTGCCTATCCCTCCCGTCATCCGTGTACTTTTGCTTTGGTATTGGTATCCCAGAAGTAATGATGACCCGTGGACTGATCACACATAACAGAAGAAAACATAATTTATGCTTACCTGATAAATTCCTTTCTTCTGTTGTGTGATCAGTCCACGGCCCGCCCTGTTTTAAGGCAGGTAAATATCTTTTAAATTATACTTCAGTCACCACTTCACCCTTGGTTACTCCTTTCTCGTTAATTCTTGGTCGAATGACTGGGACTGACGTAGAGGGGAGGAGCTATATGCAGCTCTGCTGGGTGAATCCTCTTGCATTTCCTGTTGGGGAGGAGTTATATCCCAGAAGTAATGATGACCCGTGGACTGATCACACAACAGAAGAAAGGAATTTATCAGGTAAGCATAAATTATGTTTTTATTTTTCTCTTTATTCTGCATAAAGGACATGGTAGTCTCTGTGTTTTTATTTATGTTATGTATTGAAGCACAAATTGTCTATATGCAATTCTGTGCTGCTTGCTTAGCTAGAACTTTTTCATGTAGAGATAGGTTCTTGACCACTGAACCCAATGGCCTCTATTTATCAAGGTCTGGCGGACCTGATCCGACAGTGCGGATCAGGTCCGCCAGACCATTTGCTGCTACTCAGGTTGTCCTCCCTCATAAGTCTGATAAGGAGGATACGTCGGTAGCTTCTGAGGGTGAATTCTCAGATTTGGACAGCATAATTCCTTCATCTGATGCTGAAGAAGTATCCTTCAGATTTTAGCTCCGACAAACAGTGTGCTGATGCAGCTCCTAGGTCCGATTGTCTTTGTTATTGCAAGCGGTCCTAGTCTCACTGATAGAGGATAACGGTGGTCACGGAGGCAGGTAGGAACTGCAGCAGAGCTGTGGAGGGGTGACTGGGGTATTAGCAGAGCCCAATAAGGGTACGAATACATACTTGAGCCGCTCCTAATTGAGACTATATTAAATTGAATTGATTTAATACTTATGGGAAAGATTTAGAGCGCAGTGCACTGAAATTTTTTTTTTGCTAAATTGTTTTTAACTGAAATTTGACCACGCTTGCATTTCAAATCTGTTACCATGGAGGACATGGAAACATTACATGTCCTATATGTTTGGATGCTATTGTGGAATTCACTGGTACATTGTGCCCTACTTGCATTTAAAGAGCTTTAGAATGTAAGGAGCAAATTTTCTTTAAGAGTTCTAATAAAGATAGCTCTAATAACTGTTCTCAGACTGATAAGACTCAGGGTATGCCGCAGTTTTCTCCCCAAGCGTCACAGCCTTTAACACCCGCACAAACGACACCATGCTCTTCTACGGCATCTAATTCTTTCACTTTGCAAGATATGTCTGCAGTTATGTCATCCACTCTCACAGAGGTTTTGTCTAAATTGCCTGTGTTACAGGGCAAACGATGCAGGACAGAAACCCATGCAGTCCCTGCGACTTCTGATGGTTTGTTGGCTATCTCCGATGTGCCCTCCCAGGGATCTCTTTTGGGGGGTAGGGAGTTTCTGTCTGAGGGGTGAACTTTCTGACTCAGGAAGTGTGTTACCTCAGACAGACTCCGCCTGTTGCTTCGGGAGGTTTTAGCGACTCTGGATGACTGTGATTCTATTGTGGTATCGCCAGAGAAATTGTGTAAGATGGACAAATTCTTAGAGATTCCTTCTTATTCGGATGTTTTTCTGATTCCTAAGAGAATTTTGGAAATTGTTACGAGGGAATGGGAAAGATCGGGTATCCCGTTCTCACCCTCTCCTAACTTTTTAAGAAAATGTATCCTATAGCTGACTCTATCAAAGAGTCGTGACAAACGGTTCCTAAGGTGGAGGGAGCTATCTCTACCCTGGCTAAGTGTACGACTATCCCAATTGAGAATAGTTGTGCGTTGAAAGACCCCATGGATAAGAAATTAGAGGGTCTTCTGAAGAAGCTGTTTGTTCATCAAGGGTTTCTACTACAACCAACGGCCTGCATTGTACCAGTCACAACTGCGACTACCTTTTGGTTTGACGCCTTAGAGGAGTCCCTTAAGACGGAGACTCCTTTGGAGGAAATATTGGATAGAATTAAGGCCCTTAAGCTGGCCAATTCCTTTGTTATGGATGCCGCTTTTCAAATCGCCAAGTTGGCGGCTAAGAATGCAGGATTTTCCATTTTAGCACGCAGAGCCTTATGGTTAAAATCTTGGTCTGCAGATGTGTCTTCTAAATCTAAGCTTTTGGTTATCCCTTTCAAAGGAAAGACCCTATTCGGGCCTGAATTGAAAGAGATCATTTCTGACATTACGGGAGGTAAGGGTCATCTCCTCCCTCAGGCTAAGACTTCTAAACAAAAGAGACAGAGTAATTTTCGTTCCTTTCAAAATTTCAAAGGAGTCCCTTCTTCCGCTAAACAGCAAGGGAACTTGACACAAACCAAGCCCGTCTGGAGAGGTAATTGGATTGATGGTGGCGGCAATGGACATCATTCCGTTTGCTCGTTTTCATCTCAGACCTCTACAACTGAGCATGCTCAGTCAGTGGAATGGAGATTATGCAGATCTGTCTCCTCAGATAGATCTGGATCAGGAGACAAGAGACTCTCTTCTTTGATGGTTGTCGCTGGATCATCTGTCCCAAGGGACGTGCTTCTGCAGACCTTCATGGGTAATAGTGACAACGGACGCCAGTCTACTAGGATGGGGTGCAGTCTGGAATTCCCTGAAGGCTCGGAGTGTGGACTCGAGCGGAATCTCTGCTTCCCATCAATATTCTGGAGTTGAGAGCTATATTCATTGCGCTTCAAGCTTGGCCTCAGTTAGCTTCGGCCAAATTCATCCGATTTCAATCGGACATCATCACGACTGTGGCGTACATCAATCATCAGGGAGGAAGAAGGAGTTCCTTAGCGATGACAGAAGTATCCAAGATAATTCGGTGGGCGAAGGCTCACTCTTGTTATCTGTCAGCAATCTACATACCAGGAGTGGACAACTGGGAGGCGGATTTTTTGAGCAGGCAGACGTTTCATCCGGGGGAATGGGAACTCCACCCTGAGGTCTTTGCCTCTCTGATTCTCAGGTGGGGCAGTCCGGAATTGGATCTGATGGCATCTCGACAGAATGCCAAGCTCCCAAGGTACGGATCCAGGTCCAGGGATCCTCAGGCCGAACTGTTAGATGTCTTGGCAGTGCCTTGGTCGTTCAACCTAGCTTATGTGTTTCCACCGTTTGCTCTCCTTCCCCGGGGGATTGCACGGATCAAACAGGAGAGGGCTTCGGTGATTCTAATCGCTCCTGCATGGCCTCGCAGGACTTGGTATGCCGATCTAGTGGACATGTCCTCTCTGCCGCCGTGGAAGCTTCCATTGATGCAGGACCTTCTCATTCAGGGACCCTTCCATCATCCGAATCTAATTTCTCTGCAGCTAACTGCTTGGAGATTGAACGCTTGATTTTATCTAAGCGAGGGTTTTCTGATGCGGTCATTGATACCTTGATTCAGGCACATAAGCCTGTTACTAGAAAAATTTTATCATAAAATATGGCGTAAATATCTTTATTGGTGTGAATCCAAGGGCTACTCATGGAGTAGGGTTAGGATTCCCAGGATTTTATCTTTTCTCCAAGAAGGATTGGAGAAAGGGTTATCAGCAAGTTCCTTAAGGGGACAGATTTCTGCGTTGTCTATTCTGTTGCACAAGGGTCTGGCAGATGTTCCAGATGTTCAATCCTTTTGTCAGGCTCTGACTAGAATCAGGCCTGTGTTTAGACCAATTGCTCCTCCGTGGATTTTGAATTTAGTTCTTAAAGTTCTTCAAGGAGTTTTATTCCTAATACTTTATTTCAAACAATACTACTCTATGTTGTATTTTTTCTTTTTTTCACAGGTATTGGATTTTTTCTAACATGGAATTTATTGCAAATTTTTAATACCCAGCTTTCACTAATTGTTATTATTCTTCATTTTTTGGTGTAGTTTTGAAATTTGATTTTTCTTTGCACTATTGGATCACCTTAACTTGTTGGCATCACCTTTTGGATTCACCTAATATTTTGAATTTTTATTTTGGATCACAAGGATTTTTGGACTGTCATTTGGATCACTAGGACTTTTTTGATTTTTGATTGACTATTACACATATATATTTTTTGGACATTTTACTTACACCACCACTTTTAGATTTTTTGGTTTGTTTTTTATGGTTTTTTGTTTTTTTGGTTTATACTGACACCTTTTACACTGAGATATTTATTTGTTTATCACATTATTTGATATCCCGCATTTTCACAGTGTCATATTTTTATCTAGCCTTGTGCCCATAAATCCCCCAGGGGCCAACTCATTATCCTGAACGTATTCTCCAATTGTTTTTTTTTTTAAATTCTTTTTATTGAGAGATAAGCTGCGGAGACATCAAACAACATTACCAGATAATACTATGAAAAGTACATTCACAAATATGGTAAAGATTCAACCTACGCAGAGGTATCATTGTGCATAACATAACAGTAATTCATGAAATTGATGTATGAAAAATGTCAGGATAAATGTGGCACTTTACATCTTTCAAATGCCGCTTACAATCTTGTTGTCCACATATACCCAGCTCTCTCTCGTTTTACCTTTTAACAGTATCCCCAACTGACCCCCCCCCACCCCCCCAACTATCTAACAAATTCGAACCAATATTACAGTGATCCCTAGTCTGGGAGACATGTAGATTGAAGTTTTGCGCCAGTTAGGGCTGTTTATCTTGATGCAGCAGCAGCTGAACTTTCTAAACCTATGTCGCTTGCCCCACTGAACAAATAACAAGACCCTCCCTTATAATACAACAGACCAGTACCTTATTACCATGGGGCCAGGAACAAAAAAGGTAGATTCCATTATTGTGTTATAGACCTACCCAAGACTAGGGTTGATGGGAGTTGACATGTATAAAAACCAGCCTTACAGTAATCCCCAGTCTGGGAGCCATGCGGATTGAAGTGTTACGCCAGTTAGAACTGTTTATCGTGATGTAACAGCAGCTTATATTTTTAAACCTATGTCTCTTGTCCCACTGAGCAGGCACTTATCACTACACAAAGTGACTGTGAGGGAAAATGTATGTACGGATATAACCCAGGCGATTAATATAGGAAATAGCATATGGGAGGTCAGCATGCACACGCCTATCACATGTAGGGTGCGGATTTTGCAGCACGTAATAAGCGTGTACATTGATTTTAATGACAATTGTGATAGAAATGATAAAACCCTCCTCTATAACACTGCACCAAAACTTTCAGTAGGGATGGGAAAAAAATGATAGAATATGTTTCTGTTTCTGATAAGATGAACAAGTAGAGCAGAAATTTGTTGTGAGCTAATTACCATGGTCTATGTGGGCTTTAAGGAGAAGACATGTGGCAGCCATACATCAGTATCCATGTGGAGGACCTTTTCACAACAACATGCAAGTTTACAACCAGTCATATACCTCTTCTCCAAAAGAGAAATACCTTATTACCATGGGGCCAGGTACAATAAAGGCAGAGTCCCTTATTACATTATAGACTTACCCAAGACTAGGGTTGATGGGAGATAACATAATTTAGATAGCAATCAAAGCAGTTCTCACATAGACAGTGAATGTTCTCAGTGGATATTTGACTACGATAAGAAACCAGTGATTCATCAGTGTAGACCCTTAGACTGATAAACTAACTAGAGCAATATAAACAATACACTATTAACAATAAAATTGGCCTTAATTTAATTGAGAAATGACAGTGTTTGCTGCAATCTTTATCCTGGAGCCGCTGTTCAAAATAATGCAATCACAGTATTAGGTGTGGGTTCAATAACTGCTGCAATTCAGTTCCCCTATATATCACAGAACAACAAAAAAACAAAAACAAGACAGGAGTAAACCAAAGAGTCAACCTTTTGGCAAAACGTTCAACGGCCAGCTACAGTCAGAGTTTAATGTAAGGTCTGAGAGTCTGTTCCGAGAAAGCTCACCCTGTCCAGGGGTATGATGTCATCCGATGCCATTTTTCGGCAAAGTAATCTCGCCCTTCAGTTTTAAACCGCAACGGCCATCTTGATTTTTCAGGTGCTCCGATATGGGCCAGATAGTGTTCTCAGCTGCCAGAAGCCCCGTTATATAGCTGTGTGCCATCGCAGGTAATCTTGTTGCGTCTGTCGGCAATTGCTGGTCCAGCCTGTCCCCCATGCCTGCATATTGTGCACTAAGCCAAGGCTCCGGCGATATTAATAGCCATTCTGCCGTCTGTATTGGTAGGTATAAGGAAGCAGTATGTTGCGGAACTGCAATACTGTTGTTTCCTTGAGTGGATTTTGAGTTGCGGTTACCAGTCCCGTTTAGTGAAAGGAGTATCCAGGAATTGTGAGTTGGTGTCCCGCCATTGCATGTATCAGGCTGCATATCTTCCAACCACACCACGCTGCCTGAGGGGTCATGTCTGAACTGCTTATTATCTAGTGTGGAGGTAGTTACCAATTTCGGTGCCGTATCAGATTCTGCGGGACAGGATCTTTTAGTTGCCTGAACCACTTCATATAGATTTTGACAGCTTAAGAGTAAACGGTCAAAAATAGGCAGAAATGTTGTGAGTATCTGCGCTGCAATGTCCTTTTCCGGTTCCATTGCTCAGTAATCCTTTATGGATTATAACTTGGTGTAATGCCTTCCGGAGGAGAAGTGTGTGGAGTGCTTCTATCTGCCAATATTTCCCGGACAGCTTATCTGCCAAGGGAGATGCAGATGGCATAGAAGAGTGGCAAAATAACTGATGTTAGTAGTGATTTTCTTCAGAGCTAACAGAGCTCGCAGCCATCTTCTAGAACCGCCCACCGGAAGTCCCCTCCAATTGTTTTTATCCTCTTGTACTACTTGTATTTTTGTACCTTTTATTATTTCTACTGTTATTTGGTTTTTATTTAGTACTATGGATCCATGTACTTTAATGCTTTTTTAACCTATGAACTATTTGTTAACATTTGTATATTTGTGATATTAAATTTGTAATATTTTAATATTCCTAAGTAGACCTGGCCTTTTTTAGGCGCTCCTAACACATCCCACATAATCGTTATCTGCAGTCCAGGTAAGGCATTCTTGAACTGTGTTCAGGATATTCCTTCCTGTGATTGATAGTTCCAGTTTCAGGGAACAGGGCCTAGGATTCTATTTAACAAGTTTCTCAGAGTACCGTCCTTCAAAAGGAAATCCATTCTTCCTTTGGTTTTAGAGGGTCTGTTCATGGCGAACATAGACCTGAATGATGCGTATCTTCATGTTCTCATCCACAGGGATCATCACAAGTTCCTGAGATTTGCCTTTTTTGTCAAACTCTTTCAGTTTGTGGTCCTTTCGTTTGGCTTTGCCACAGTTCCCAGAATTTTCTCAAAGATTCTGGGAACTCTCTTGGAAGTGATCAGGCCCCGGGGAATTGCAATGGTGCCCTACCGGGACGACATATTGGTTCAGGGGCCATCTTTTAAACAAGCAAACTCTCATAATGAGATCTTGTTGTCTTTTCTACATTCCCACGGATGGAAAGTAAATTTGGAAAGGATTTCCCTTGTTCCAGCTACAAGGGTGGTTTTCTTGGGGACCATTATAGCTTCTCTATCTATAAAAAATAATAATTCTGATGGAGGTCAGAAAATCCAAAATTCTCTCCTTTTGCCTCTCTCTACAGTCTACTGTTCGGCCATTAGTGGCTTAATGTATTGAGGTAGTTGGTCTGATGGTCGCTTCCATGCACATCATTCCCTTTACTCAATTCCATTTGAGAGCTCTGCGGTTATACATGCTCAGACAATGGAACGGGGTCCATTCAGATCTGTCTTAGAGGATATATCTTGGTCAGTCGACAAGAGACTATCTTCTGTGGTTGTTTTCTCAGCAGCATCTGTCTTGGGACACATGCTTCCATGGACCCCAGCCTGCTGGGCTGGGGAGCAGTATGGGACTCGTTAAGTGTGCCAGGACTATGGACTCGGGAGGAATCTGCTTTCCTCAAAAACATCTTGGAGTTGAGAGCGATTTACAATGTTCTGATGGCTTGGCCTCAGTTATTCTTAGTCCAGTTTATCAGGTTCCAGTCGGACAATATCTCCTCAGGGGTTTTCATCAACCACCAGGGAGGAACTTGGAGTTCCTTAGCCATGAAGGAGGTGGCTCGGATTGTTCAGTGGGAGGAAGCTCCCAATTGTTTTGTATCTGCTATCCACATTCCAGGAGTGGACAACTGGGAAGTGGATTCCTGAGTAGACGGACATTTCATCCCGCTTTTCCATCCAGAGGTGTTCTCCTGGTTAACCCTTAAATGGGGGGTGCCGGAGTTGGCTCTGATGTCATCTCGGCAGAAGGCCAAGTTTCCAAGGTATGGTTCAAGGTCAAGAGATCTGCAGGCCCCCCTGCTAGATTCTCTGGCGGTTCCTTGGGATTTCAGTCTGGCATATCTGTTTCCTCCATTTGCTCTCGTTCCACAAGCCATTGCTCGTATCAAACAGGAGAGAGCATTGATAATTCTAATAGCTTCTGCATGGCCTCGCAGGATCTGGTATGCAGACCTAGTGAAGATGTCATCTCTTCCACCTTGGAGGTTTCCTTTGAGGAAGGACCCTCTAACTTAAGGTCCTTTCCCTCATCCAAATTTTTGTTTCTCTGAAGCTGACTGCTTGGAGATTGAATGCTTAGTTCTGTCTAAACATGGTTTTTCTGAGTCGGTCATTGAGACTATGATTCAGGTTCACAAGCCTGTTAGTAGGAAAATTTACCATAAGGTATGGCGTTAATACCGTTTTTATTGTTGTGAATCTAAGGCTGCTCTTGGAGTAGTTGGAATTCCAAGGATTTTGTTTCGGAGATTTCTGCATGATCTTTTTTGTTACTCAAGCGTCTGGTTGATGTTCCAGATGTTCAATCTTTTTGTCAGGCCCTGGTCAGAATCAGGCCTGTGTTTAAACTGTTGCTCCTCCTTGGAGCCTTAACCTTGTTCTTAAAGTTTTGCAGCAGGCTCCATTTGAGCCATTGCATTACATAGATGACAAATTGTTATCTTGATAGGTTTTGTTTCCTATTGCTATCTCTTCTGCTCAGAGAGTCTCAGAACTCTCGGCTTTGCAGTGTGATTCGCCTTTCCTTATTTTTCATGCTGAATAGACGTTTCTTTGTACTAAGTTAGGTTTTCTACCTGACTTGGTTTTGGTTAGAAATATTTATCTGAAACTTGAGATTCCTTCTCTATGTCCTAATCTTTCTTCTCATATGGAACGGTTGTTGTACAACTCAGATGTTGTGCGTGCTTTAACATTCTTCTTACAGATGACTAAGGATTTTCACCTGTCCTCTGCCCTGTTGTTTTTTTCTCTGGAAAGCATAACGGTCAGAAGGCTACTGCTACTTCTCTTTCCTTCTGGTTGAGAAGTATATTTCGTTTTGCTTATGAGACTGCTGGTCAGCAGTCTCTTGAGAGAATTAGGGCTCATTCCAGAAGGGCTGTCTCCTCTTCTTGGGCTTTCAAAATTGGAGCTTCTGTGGAACAGATTTGCAAGACTGCAACTTGGTCCTCTCTGCATATTTTTTCCAAATTTAACAAATTTGATGTTTTTGCCTCAGTTGAGGTTTCTTTTGGGAGAAATGTTCTTTAAGCGGTGGTGCCTTCTGTTTAGGTCTGCCTGTCTTGTTATCCCTCCCTAGTCATCTGTGTCCTCTAGCTTGGGTATTGGTTCCCACTAGGAATTGATGACATTGTGGACTCTCCATATCTTAGGAAAGAAAACTAAATTTATGCTTACCTGATAAATTTATTTTTCTTTTGCAAGATGTACCGAGTCCACGGATTCATCCTAACTTGTGGGATATTGTCCTTCCTGACAGGAAGTAGCAAAGAGAGCACCACAGCAAAGCTGTCTATATAGCTCCCCCCTTAACTCCACCCCCCAGTCATTCTCTTTGCTGGCTCTAAGCAGGAAGAAAGAGTAAAGAGAAGAGGTGTTAAACTGTTAGTTTTATTATTTGTTTGTTATTTTTAAATGGTACCGATGTTGTACTATTTAATCTCAGGCAGGATATAGATGAAGATTTCTGCCTGGAGGATAATGATCTTAGCATTTGTAACTAAGGTCCACTGCTGTTCCCACATGAGCTGAGGAGTACAGGAAAACTTCAGTGTGAGGAACGGTTTCTTGCTATACAGCAATGAGGTATGTTCAGTCATATTTTCTGCAGAGACTGTGTTAACTCAGAAAGGCTGACAGTGTCCCCATTAGGGGAAGGGTAAGCAGTAATCCTAGTGTTATCAGAGGTTTTTACTAGCTTGCGTAAAGGGTTAATTTTTTGTGGGCACTCAGTTTATGTGAATTTGGGACAAACGTTTTTGTGTCTGGGAGTAACGTTTTCTGTTTTATGGGACATTTGCTTGAGGGTTCTTTGGGGTTGTTTATAACCCACATGGCTTTCCTGCAGGGTTTGTTAGTTTTGTGTAGGCCCCAGCAACATCAAGTGAGGTGGGCGGGGCCTACATTTACAAGCGGCAAGCAGCTTCTCCTGAGGTCCTGAGAGTCTTCTGAGGGACTAATTGAAGCTTTAAACCCCATATTATCGCTTCCTAAGGGCAGGTAGGGCCACAGCAGAGCTGTGGCAAGGTGCTTTAGGGAGTTTTAACCGGTTTTAGACACTTATCAATCCGTTTTTTTCATTTGGGGGTCTATTGCTTTTTTACTTGTAGTGCAATCCTTCTAAGGCTTAGTGGGTACACTGTTAAAATTTTTGAATTTTTGAAGCAATTTTAACCTGTTTTGCAGTTTGTGTCTGCCTTTTTTCTCTTAAAGGTACAGTACCGTTTTTTTTTTTTTTGCAAATTGTGTTTTTTTCATTAAATAAAGTGTTTTCCAAGCTTGCTTGCTTCATTACTAGCCTGTTAAACATGTCTGACACTGAGGAAACTCATTGTTCAATTTGTTTAGAAGCCATTGTGGAACCCCCTCTAAGAATGTGTCCCAATAGTACTGATATGTCTATAAATTGCAAACAGCATATTTTGACTTATAAGAATTTGGCATTAAATGATTCTCAGACAGAAGTAAATCAGGTTTCGCCATCTAGTTCTCCCCAAATGTCACAACCAGTTACGCCCACACAAGTGACGCCAAGTACTTCTAGTGTGTCTAATTCTTTCACCTTGCAATATATGGCTTCAGTTATGAATACTACCCTCACAGAGGTTTTATCTAAACTGCCAGGGTTGCAAGGGAAGCGCAGTAGCTCTGGGTTAAGAACAAATGCTGAGCTTTCTGATGCTTTAGTAGCCGTATCCGATATTCCCTCACATTGTTCTGAGGTATTTGCTGTCTGAGGGAGAGATTTCTGATTCAGGAAAGATGTTCCCTCAGACAGATTCAGATATGACGGCATTTAAATTTAAGCTAGAGCACCTCCGTTTATTGCTCAGGGAGGTTTTAGCTACTCTGGATGATTGTGACCCTATTGTAGTTCCAGAGAAATTGTGTAAAATGGACAAATATTTAGAGGTTCCTGTTTACACTGATGTTTTTCCGGTCCCTAAGAGGATCTCGGACATTGTTACTAAGGAGTGGGATAGACCAGGTATTCCGTTCGCTCCCCCTCCTGTTTTTAAGAAAATGTTCCCCATTTCTGACACCATAAAGGACTCATGGCAGACGGTCCCTAAGGTGGAGGGAGCTATTTCTACTCTGGCTAAGTGTACAACTATACCTATTGCAGACAGTTGTGCTTTCATTGATCCTATGGATAAAAAGTTAGAGGGTCTCCTAAAGAAAATTTTTGTTCATCAGGGTTTTCTTCTTCAACCTATAGCGTGCATTGTTCCGGTAACCACTGCAGCTGCTTTTTGGTTTGAGGCTCTAGAAGAGGCTCTTCAGATGGAGACCCCACTAGATGATATTTTGGACAGAATTAAGGCCCTTAAGTTGGCTAATTCTTTTATTACAGACGCCACTTTTCATCTTGCTAAGTTAGCGGCAAAGAATTCAGGTTTTGACATTTTAGTGCG
Organism: Bombina bombina; assembly: GCF_027579735.1. Lineage (NCBI taxonomy): Eukaryota > Metazoa > Chordata > Amphibia > Anura > Bombinatoridae > Bombina > Bombina bombina. The sequence goes on from NC_069499.1 coordinate 1,105,702,049, forward strand.
AAGAGCGTTATGGCTTAAGTCCTGGTGTCAGGCTCACAAGTATGCCTGCAATAAAACAGAGTATGGATTGGACCACAGCCACTGAGTTAATAGTATAATAGGTAATTGTAGCGAATTGTGTACAGAGAGCAGTTACATAGGCATTACCCCAAAGCAATGTGTAATAGCTCAACAGGCACAGTTTGCAGTTGATATATGAATAATGGCTCAGAGGTAGGTAAGGCTGTTTAAGCATTAGCGGGGAGACATTGAAACAGCGACCTGACTGTGAGCTAGAAGTCAGGGAGAAAACAGTAACACAGTGTTAAGCTGATTTTATGCGCAAGGTAGAAAAAATAAGATTGGCCAAATAATACATGAATAAACAAGTAACACGTATGGTTAGTACCTGGTAATCTGAGGCAAAAGTGTTCGGTAGAACGGACAGCTCGGATGCAGCAGTTGTGCTGTGAGAGGAGAGCTGACAGGCGCTCTGCTTGGCGTGTGACGTCACAGAGGCGGCAGATCCGGTTGCACTGTGAAGAGATCAGACAGGTAGACTGGGCGATACAGGCGTGAGACTCTGGAGCTGGAGAGCTAATCAGAATGCAGCTTAGCTAGTTGCAAACGAACAATACCAAGCAAGGAAGTAAGCTGGAAGCTGGTATTTATGGAGATACTGGAAATTAGTTAAAGGGGCAGTAATACAGGCATAAACCTGACACCTGGTCAGCTGATGTGTCATCTATATCTAAGCTTTTGACCATGCCTTTCAAAGGTAAGACCCTATTCGGGCCTGCACTGAAAGAGATAATTTCAGACCTCACTGGAGGGAAGGGTCATGCCCTCCCTCAAGTCAAATAAGACAAGGACCAAACAAAATAATTTTCGTTCCTTTATAAACTTTAAGGTTGGTCCCGCTTCCTCTTCCCCTGCTGCAAAGCAAGAGGGGAACTTTGCTCAATCAAAGCCAACCTGGAGACCTAACCAGGCTTGGAACAAGGGTAAACAGGCCAAAAAGCCTGCTGCTGCCACTAAGACAGCATGAAGGGGTAGCCCCCGATCCTGGACCGGATCAAGTAGGGGGCAGACTTTCTCTCTTTGCTCAGGCCTGGGCAAGAGACGTTCAGGACTCCTGGGCCGTAGAAATTGTAACCCAGGGGTATCTCCTAGATTTCAAAGATTCTCCTCCAAGGGGGAGGTTCCATCTTTCTCAATTGTCTGTAAACCAGACAAAAAAGAGAGGCTTTCTTACGCTGTGTAGAAGACCTTTTTACCAAGTGATCTGTCCAGTTCCGAAAACAGAACAGGGGCAAGGTTTCTACTCCAATCTGTTTGTGGTTCTCAAAAAAGAGGGAACCTTCAGACCAATTCTAGATGTCAAGATCCTAAACCAATTCCTAAGAGTTCCATCCTTCAAGATGGAGACCATTCGGACTATTTTACCAATGATCCAGGAGGGTCAATATATGACTACCGTGGATCTAAAGGATGCGTATCTACACATTCCTATCCACAAAGATCATCACCAGTTCCTCAGGTTTGCCTTTCTGGACAGTCATTACCAGTTTGTGGCTCTTCCCTTCGGGTTGGCCACGGCGCCAAGAATCTTCACAAAGGTGCTAGGGTCCCTTCTGGCGGTCCTAAGGCCGAGGGGCATAGCAGTGGCGCCTTATCTAGACGACATCTTAATTCAAGCGTCGACTTTCCAACTTGCCAAGTCTCACATGGACTTAGTGTTGGCCTTTCTAAGATCTCATGGGTGGAAGGTGAACGTGAAAAAGAGTTCTCTTATTCCTCTCACAAGAGTTCAATTCCTGGGGACTCTGATAGATTCGGTGGACATGAAAATATTTCTGACGGAGGTCAGGAAATCATAGATTTTAACCACCTGCCGAGCTCTTCATTCCATTCCTCGGCCGTCAGTGGCTCAGTGTATGGAGGTAATCGGACTAATGGTAGCGGCAATGGACATAGTTCCGTTTGCTCTCTTGCATCTCAGACCACTGAAACTTTGCATGCTCAAACAGTGGAATGGGGATTATGCAGATTTATCTCCTCAGATAAATCTGGATCAAGAGACCAGAGACTCTCTTCTTTGGTGGTTGTCACAGGATCACCTGTCCAGGGGAATGTGTTTCCGCAGGCCAGCGTGGGTTATTGTGACGAAGGACGCCAGCTTACTGGGCTGGGGTGCAGTCTGGAATTACCTGAAAGCACAGGGTTTGTGGACTCAGGAGGAGGCCCTCCTACCGATAAATGTTCTGGAATTAAGAGCTATATTCAATGCTCTTCAGGCGTGGCCTCAGCTGGCTTCAGCCGGATTCATCAGGTTTCAGTCGGTCAACATCACGACTGTAGCTTATATCAATCATCAGGGGGGGAACAAGGAGTTCCTTGGCGATGATAGAAGTTTCCAGGATAATCCGATGGGCAGAGACTCACTTTTGCCATCTATCAGCGATCTATATCCCAGGGGTGGAGAACTGGGAGGCAGATTTTCTAAGTCGTCAGACTTTTCATCCGGGGGAATGGGAGCTCCATCCGGAGGTGTTTGCTCAACTGGTTCAGCTATGGGGCACACTAGAATTGGATCTGATGGTGTCTCGTCAGAACGCCAAACTTCCTCGTTACGGATCCAGGTCAAGGGATCCTCAGGCAGTACTGATAGAGGCTCTAGCAGTACCCTGGTCGTTCAACCTGGCTTATGTGTTTCCACCATTCCCTCTCCTTCCGCGTCTGATTGCCAGAATCAAACAGGAGAGAGCTTCAGTGATTTTGATAGCGCCTGCGTGGCCACGCAGGACTTGGTATGCAGCCCTGGTAGACATGTCATCTCTGCCACCATGGACTCTGCCACTGAGACGGGACCTTTTGATTCAAGGTCCATTCAAGCATCCAAATCTAATTTCTCTGCAACTGACTGCTTGGAGATTGAACGCTTGATTTTATCAAAGTGGGGTTTCTCCGAGTCGGTTATAGATACCTTGATTCAGGCTCGAAAGCCTGTCACCAGGAAGATCTATCATAAGATATGGCGTAAATATCTTTTTTGGTGTGAATCCAAAGGCTACTCATGGAGTAAGATCAGGATTCCTAGGATTTTGTCTTTTCTCCTAGAAGGATTGGAGAAAGGATTGTCCGCTACTTCCTTAAAGGGACAGATATCTGCTTTGTCTATTCTGTTGCACAAGCGTCTGGCAGATGTCCCAGACGTTCAGGCTTTAGTTAGAATTAAGCCTGTGTTTCAACCTGTTGCTCCGCCATGGAGTCTCAATGGGGTTCCGTTTGAACCCATGCATTCCATAGATATTAAGCTTCTATCTTGGAAAGTTCTGTTTCTAGTTGCTATCTCTTCAGCTTGAAGAGTTTCTGAACTATCTGCATTACAATGTGACTCGCCTTATCTTGTTTTCCATGCTGATAAGGTGGTTTTGTTTTTAATTTTAAGTTAAATTTTGAGTTAATTTAACGTTATTTAGGTAGTTTTAGAAAAATTGTTCACTTTTTATTTTCCTAAAGGCGCAGTACACGTTTTTAAAAAATGTATTTTAAGCAATAAATAAAGTGTTTAAACGACTTCTGTGGTTATTACTAGTCTGTTCAACATGTCTGACATTGAGGAATCTCATTGCTCTATGTGTTTAGAAGCTATTGTGGAACCCCCCCCTTACATTGTGTACCTCTTGTACTGAAAGGGCCTTACATTGTAAAGACCATATTTTAGGTCAAGAAAGTGTGCCTAAGGATGATTCTCAGTCTGAAGAGAATCAGGATATGCCATCCAATTCTCCCCAAGTGTCACAACCTTTAACGCCCACACAAGCGACGCCAAGTACTTCTAGAGCGTCTAATTCCTTTACTCTGCAGGAGATGGCTTCAGTTATGTCAACTTCCCTTACAGAGGTATTATCTAAATTACCAGTGTTACAGGGTAAACGCAGTAGGTCAGGTATTAATGTGAATACTGAATCCTCTGATGCTTTATTAGCTATTTCCGATGTACCCTCACAGTGTTCTGAGTTGGGGGTCAGGGAATTGCTGTCTGAGGGAGAGATCTCAGACTCAGGGAATGTGTTGCCCCAGACAGATTCGGACGCTATGTCCTTTAAATTTAAGATTGAACACCTCCGCCTGTTGCTTAGGGAGGTTTTAGCGACTCTGAATGATTGTGACCCTATTATAATATAACCAGAGAAATTGTGTAAGATGGACAAATATTTAGAGGTACCTACTTACATTGATGTTTTTCCGGTTCCTAAACAAATTTCGGAAGAAGGAATGGGATAGACCAGGTATACCGTTTTCTCCCCCTCCTAATTTTTAAAAAATGTTTCCCATATCAGACACCATTCGGGATTCATGGCAAACAGTCCCTAAGGTAGAGGGAGCTATATCTACCTTGGCTAAGCGTACAACTATACCTATTGAGGACAGTTGTGCTTTCAAAGACCCTATGGATAAAAAATTAGAGGGTCTTCTAAAGAAATTATTTATTAATTAGGGTTTTCTTTTACAACCTACAGCTTGCATTGTTCCAGTAACTACTGCAGCAGCTTTTTGGTTTGAGGCTCTGAAAGAGTCTCTGAAGGTTGAGACTCCGTTAGATGACATTTTGGATAGAATTAAGGCTCTCAAGCTAGCTAATTCTTTTATTACTGATGCCGCTTTTCAAATTGCTAAATTAGCATCGAAAAATGCAGGATTTGCTATTTTAGCGCGTAGAACGTTGTGGCTCAAATCTTGGTCTGCTGATGTGTCATCAAAAACTAAGCTTTTAGCTATTCCCTTTAAAGGTAAGACCCTTTTCGGTCCTGAATTGAAGGAAATCATTTCTGACATTACAGGAGGTAAAGGCCATGCCCTACCTCAGGATAAGTCTTTTAAGATGAGGGGTAAACGAAATAATTTTTGCTCCTTTCGGAATTTTAAAGGAGGACCCTCTGCTTCCTCTTCCTGCACAAAGCAGGAAGGGTATTTTACCCAATCTAAATCAGTCTGGAGACCCAAACAGAACTGGAATAAAGGTAAACAATCCAAGAAGCCCGCTGCTGCTACAAAGACAGCATGAAGGGTCGGCCCCCGATCTGGGACCGGATCTAGCAGGGGGCAGACTTTCTTTGCCCAGGCTTGGGCAAGAGTTGTTCAGGACCCCTGGGCGCTAGAAATAGTGACCCAAGGTTATCAATTGGAATTTAAGGATTTTCTCCCAAGAGGGAGATTTCATCTTTCAAAATTATCTACAGACCAGATAAAAAGAGAGGCGTTCTTACGCTGTGTAAAAGACCTTTTTACCATGGGAGTAATTTGTCCCATTCCAAAATCGGAACAGGGACAGGGGTTTTACTCAAATCTATTCGTGGTTCCCAAAAAAGAGGGAACTTTCAGACCCATCTTAGACCTCAAGTGTCTAAACCAGTTTCTCATAGTCCCATCGTTCAAAATGGAGACTATACAAACAATTTATCTTCCTATAACCTTCGGTCGATTGACTGGAGGTGGAGGGGAAGGGAGGAGCTATATATACAGCTCTGCTGTGGTGCTCTTTGCCACTTCCTGTTAGCAGGAGGATAATATCCCACAAGTAAGGATGAAATCCGTGGACTCGTCGTATCATAGAAGAAATTAATTTATCAGGTAAGCATAAATTTATTTTTTTTTCTTTTCTTTTTTTTAACTTTTTTTTTCTTTCTTCTGATCCCCAAGACTTACACTGTTGGAAATGTTAGTCGATTACCTTTCCAACAGTTGGTCTTGGGGGTCTGTAGCTGCTTAGATGCCTGAGATACAGGCTCCTATGCTTAACATTGTGAATTATAAATAAAGTTATAAATAATAATGTGAAGCCCCGGCGATGCCTGTCACTATGCAGGCCGGGGTAGGAGTGGGTGGGAGCCCTCAAGGCGGGAGAGTGCTAGCGACGACTCTGAGCCATCGTTAGTATCAGAGTGGGAAACTGCGATGGCTCAGAGCCGTCGTTAGCACTCAAGGGTCTAGAGGCCCCCCTCATTACAAAATAATATATATATTAGGGATGCACCGAAATTTTCGGCCGCAGAAAAATTATTGTTTAGCATATTTCATATTTGATGCTAGACTTACTGTTTTGCATATAATATTAGTTTTCTAGGATTATACTTTTTTGGGATAATTGGTAAAAAACAAACAAACAGTTAAATCCGATTCTGTTATACAGAACTAAATAATTATGCAAAATAAGCTATTTAAAAAAAAAAAAAAAAAAAAAAAAACAATTTTTTTTTTCAGTTTCCTTCTAAATACAGGGAGAGTCCACAGCTGCATTCATTACTTGTTGTTATACAGAACCTGGCCACCAGGAGGAGGCAAAGACCCCAGCCAAAGTCTTAAATACCACCCCCACTTCCCTCATCCCCCAGTTATTCTTTGCCTTTCATCACATGACGAGGAGCGATACCTGATTGGAGATGCCGATCAGGAGTCCTTACCTATCCATGGCTTCCTCTTACGCTCTCAGGGAGATGCGGCGTAGTGGTTAGATCCATCGCTTCTGAATCGGAAAGTTTTGGCTTGGAACCCAGATCAATTTCTGTGTTTTTTCTGCCAGACGGTGCATCTGGAGTCTGCTAGCATCTCTTAAGTGGAAGGTTATTCTGGGACCTTCAGTCTGTGCTGTTGGACCATATTACTCGTTGTTGGAATCGGTCTGATCCTAGCAAAGCTAGCGATATGCAAGACTGATTGTTCTTTTATGTCCGCGAGTTAGTATCTCGGTTTAAGGGTCTCGCCTTTGTGGGTATTGTTGTTGCATAGTATGCGGTAGGTCTGGGTTGAATCCGGCGGCAGTCCTTCCTCCTTGATTGTGGGCTTGCAAGCAATTTTCGATTCCGTGAATGTTCTTCTGTTCCAGAGGATCATTGCATTATCAGGCGTTTCGTTCTTTTTGCTGGGGGGGCTGACTACAGACAGGCCGGTACCTTTCTTGCTTCTTAAAGCTTAGCCTCTTTTCTCCAACATAGGTGTGTCCGGTCCACGGCGTCATCCTTACTTGTGGGATATTCTCTTCCCCAACAGGAAATGGCAAAGAGCCCAGCAAAGCTGGTCACATGATCCCTCCTAGGCTCCGCCTACCCCAGTCATTCTCTTTGCCGTTGTACAGGCAACATCTCCACGGAGATGGCTTAGAGTTTTTTAGTGTTTAACTGTAGTTTTTATTATTCAATCAAGAGTTTGTTATTTTAAAATAGTGCTGGTATGTACTATTTACTCAGAAACAGAAAAGAGATGAAGATTTCTGTTTGTATGAGGAAAATGATTTTAGCACCGTAACTAAAATCCATGGCTGTTCCACACAGGACTGTTGAGAGCAATTAACTTCAGTTGGGGGAACAGTGTGCAGTCTCTTACTGCTTGAGGTATGACACATTCTAACAAGACGATGTAATGCTGGAAGCTGTCATTTTCCCTATGGGATCCGGTAAGCCATGTTTATTAAGATAGTAAATAAGGGCTTCACAAGGGCTTATTAAGACTGTAGACTTTTTCTGGGCTAAATCGATTCATTATTAACACATATTTAGCCTTGAGGAATCATTTATTCTGGGTATTTTGATATGATTATATCGGCAGGCACTGTTTTAGACACCTTATTCTTTAGGGGCTTTCCCTAATCATAGTCAGAGCCTCATTTTCGCGCCGGTATGGCGCACTTGTTTTTGAGGACAGCATGGCATGCAGCTGCATGTGTGTGGAGCTCTGATACATAGAAAAGTCTTTCTGAAGGCATCATTTGGTATCGTATTCCCCTTTGGGCTTGGTTGGGTCTCAGCAAAGCAGATTCCAGGGACTGTAAAGGGGTTAAATATAAAAACGGCTCCGGTTCCGTTATTTTAAGGGTTAAAGCTTCCAAATTTGGTGTGCAATACTTTTAAGGCTTTAAGACACTGTGGTGAAATTTTGGTGAATTTTGAACAATTCCTTCATACTTTTTCGCAATTGCAGTAATAAAGTGTGTTTAGTTTAAAATTTAAAGTGACAGTAACGGTTTTATTTTAAAACGTTTTTTGTGCTTTGTTATCAAGTTTATGCCTGTTTAACATGTCTGAACTACCAGATAGATTGTGTTCTGACTGTGGGGAAACCAAGGTTCCTTCTCATTTAACTATATGTATTTTATGTCATAAAAAAATTTAGTAAAAATGATGCCCAAGATGATTCCTCAAGTGAGGGGAGTAAGCATGGTACTGCATCATCCCCTCCTTCGTCTACACCAGTCTTGCCCATACAGGAGGCCCCTAGTACATCTAGTGCGCCAATACTCCTTACTATGCAACATTTAACGGCTGTAATGGATAATTCTATCAAAAACATTTTAGCCAATATGCCCACTTATCAGCGAAAGCGCGACTGCTCTGTTTTAGAAAATTCTGTAGAGCATGAGAACGCTGATGATATGGTTTCTGAAGGGCCCCTACACCAGTCTGAGGGGGCCAGGGAGGTTTTGTCTGAGGGAGAAATTTCAGATTCAGGAAACATTTCTCAACAAGCTGAACCTGATGTGATTACTTTTAAATTTAAGTTGGAACATCTCCGCGCTCTGCTTAAGGAGGTGTTATCCAATTTGGATGATTGTGATTATCTGGTCATTCCAGAACCACTATGTAAAATGGAAAAGTTCTTAGAGGCCCCGGGGCCCCCCGAAGCTTTTCCTATATCCAAGCGGGTGGCGTACATTGTTAGTAAAGAATGGGACAGGCCCGGTATACCTTTAGTACCTCCCCCCATATTTATAAAATTGTTTTCCTATAGTCGACCCCAGAAAGGACTGATGGCAGACAGTCCCCAAGGTCGAGGGGGCGGTTTCTACTCTACACAAGCGCGCCACTATACCCATAGAAGATAGTTGTGCTTTCCAAGATCCTATGGATAAAAAATTAGAAGGTCTGCTAAAGATGTTTGTTCAGCAAGGTTCCCTTCTACAACCAATTGCATGCATTGTCCCTGTCACTGCAGCCGCGTGTTTCTAGTTTGATGAGCTAGGAAAGGCGATTATTAGTAATTCTTCTTCTTATGAGGAGATTATGGACAGAATTCGTGCTCTTAAATTGGCTAATTCTTTCACCCTAGACGCCACCTTGCAATTGGCTAGGTTAGCGGCGAAAAAATTCTGGGTTTGCTATTGTGGCGCAGAGCGCTTTGGTTAAAATCTTGGGCAGCGGATGCGTCTTCCAAGAACAAATTGCTTGACATTCCTTTCAAGGGGAAAACACTCTTTGGCCCTGACTTGAAAGAGATTATCTCTGATATCACTGGGGGCAAGGGCCACGCCCTTCCTCAGGATAGGTCTTTTCAAGACCAAAAATAAACCTAAGTTTCGTCCCTTTCGCAGAAACGGATCAGCCCCAAGGGCTACGTCCTCTAAGCAGGAAGGTAATACTTCTCAAGCCAATCCAGCCTGGAGACCTATGCAAGGCTGGAACAAAGGAAAGCAGGCCAGGAAACCTACCACTGCTACCAAGACAGCATGAAATGCGGGCCCCCGATCCGGGACCGGATCTGGTGGGGGGCAGACTCTCTCTCTTCGCTCAGGCTTGGGCAAGAGATGTTCTGGATCCTTGGGCGCTAGAAATAGTCTCCCAAGGTTATTCTCTGGAGTTCAAGGGGCTTCCTCCAAGGGGGAGGTTCCACAGGTCTCAGTTGTCTTCAGACCACATAAGAAGACAGGCATTCTTACATTGGGTAGAAGACCTGCTAAAAATGGGAGTGATTCATCCTGTTCCATTAGGAGAACAAGGGATGGGGTTCTACTCCAATCTGTTCATAGTTCCCAAAAAAGAGGGAACGTTCAGACCAATCTTAGATCTCAAGATCTTGAACAAGTTTCTCAAGGTTCCATCGTTCAAGATGGAAACCATTCGAACACTTCTTCCTTCCATCCAGGAAGGTCAATTCATGACCAAGGTGGATTTCAAGGATGCGTATCTACATATTCCTATCCACAAGGAACATCATCGGTTCCTAAGGTTTGCATTCCTGGACAAGCATTTCCAGTTCGTGGCGTTTTCTTTCGGATTAGCCACTGCTCCTAGGATTTTCTCATAGGTACTAGGGTCCCTTCTGGCGGTGCTAAGACCAAGGGGCATTGCTGTAGTACCTTACTTGGACGACATTCTGATTCGAGCGTCGTCCCTTCCTCAAGTAAAGGCTCACACGGACATTGTCCTGGCCTTTCTCAGATCTCATGGATGGAAAGTGAACGTGGAAAAGAGTTCTCTATCTCCGTCAACGAGGGTTCCCTTCTTGGGAACTATAATAGACTCCTTAGAAATGAGGATTTTTCTGACAGAAGCCAGAAAAACAAAACTTCTAGACTCTTGTCGGATACTTCATTCCGTTCCTCTTCCTTCCATAGCGCAGTGCATGGAAGTGATAGGTTTGATGGTAGCGGCAATGGACATAGTTCCTTTTGTGCGCATTCATCTAAGACCATTACAACTGTTCATGCTCAGTCAGTGGAATGGGGACTATTCAGACTTGTCTCCGAAGATACAAGTAAATCAGAGGACCAGAGACTCATTCCGTTGGTGGCTGTCCCTGGACAACCTGTCACAAGGGATGACCTTCCGCAGACCAGAGTGGGTCATTGTCACGACCGACGCCAGTCTGATGGGCTGGGGCGCGGTCTGGGGATCCCTGAAAGCTCAGGGTCTTTGGTCTCGGGTAGAATCTCTTCTACCGATAAATATTCTGGATCTGAGAGCGATATTCAATGCTCTCAAAGCTTGGCCTCAGCTAGCGAGGGCCAAGTTCATACATCAACCATCAGGGGGGAACAAGGAGTTCCCTAGCGATGGAAGAAGTGACCAAAATCATTCTATGGGCGGAGTCTCACTCCTGCCACCTGTCTGCTATCCACATCCCAGGAGTGGAAAATTGGGAAGCGGATTTTCTGAGTCATCAGACATTGCATCCGGGGGAGTGGGAACTCCATCCGGAAATCTTTGCCCAAGTCACTCAACCGTGGGGCATTCCAGACATGGATCTGATGGCCTCTCGTCAGAACTTCAGAGTTCCTTACTACGGGTCCAGATCCAGGGATCCCAAGGCGGCTCTAGTGGATGCACTAGTAGCACCTTGGACTTTCAAACTAGCTTATGTGTTCCCGCCGTTTCCTTTCATCCCCAGGCTGGTAGCCAGGATCAATCAGGAGAGGGCGTCGGTGATTTTGATAGCTCCTGCGTGGCCACGCAGGACTTGGTATGCAGATCTGGTGAATATGTCATCGGCTCCACCATGGGAGCTACCTTTGAGACGAGACCTTCTTGTTCTAGGTCCGTTCGACCCACTCCAGCTGACTGCTTGGAGATTGAACGCTTGATCTTATCAAAGCGAGGGTTCTCAGATTCTGTTATTAATACTCTTGTTCAGGCCTGAAAGCCTGTAACCAGAAAAATTACCACATAATTTGGTATATCTGTTGGTGTGAATCTGCAGGATTCCCTTGGGACAAGGTTAAGATTCCTAAGAGTCTATCCTTCCTTCGAGAAGGATTGGAAAAAGGATTATCTGCAAGTTCCTTGATGGGACAGATTTCTGCCTTGTCTGTGTTACTTCACAAAAAGCTGGCAGCTGTGCCAGATGTTCTAGCCTTTGTTCAGGCTCTGGTTAGAATCAAGCCTGTTTACAAAATTTTGACTCCTCCTTGGAGTCTCAACCTAGTTCTTTCAGTTCTTCAGGGGGTTCCGTTTGAACCCTTACATTCCGTTGATATTAAGTTATTATCTTGGAAAGTTTTGTTTTTGGTTGCAATTTCTTCTGCTAGAAGAGTTTCAGAATTATCTGCTCTGCAGTGTTCTTCTCCTTATCTGGTGTTCCATGCAGATAAGGTGGTTTTGCGTACTAAACCTGGTTTTCTTCCAAAAGTTGTTTCTAACAAAAACATTAACCAGGAGATAGTTGTGCCTTCTTTGTGTCCTAATCCAGTTTCAAAGAAGGAACGTTTGTTGCACAACTTGGATGTAGTTCGTGCTCTCAAATTTTACTTAGCAGCTACTAAGGATTTCAGACAAACTTTGTCTTTGTTTGTTGTTTATTCTGGTAAACGGAGAGGTCAAAAAGCAACTTCTACCTCTCTCTCCTTCTGGATTAAAAGCATTATCCGATTGGCTTATGAGACTGCCGGACGGCAGCCTCCTGAAAGAATCACAGCTCACTCCACTAGGGCTGTGGCTTCCACATGGGCCTTCAAGAACGAGGCTTCTGTTGATCAGATATGTAAGGCAGCGACTTGGTCTTCACTGCACACTTTTTCTAAATTTTACAAATTTGATACTTTTGCTTCTTCTGAGGCTATTTTTGGGAGAAAGGTTTTGCAAGCCGTGGTGCCTTCCATTTAGGTGACCTGATTTGCTCCCTCCCTTCATCCGTGTCCTAAAGCTTTGGTATTGGTTCCCACAAGTAAGGATGACGCCGTGGACCGGACACACCTATGTTGGAGAAAACAGAATTTATGTTTACCTGATAAATTACTTTCTCCAACGGTGTGTCCGGTCCACGGCCCGCCCTGGTTTTTTTAATCAGGTCTGATAATTTATTTTCTTTAACTACAGTCACCACGGTAACATATGGTTTCTCCTATGCAAATATTCCTCCTTAACGTCGGTCGAATGACTGGGGTAGGCGGAGCCTAGGAGGGATCATGTGACCAGCTTTGCTGGGCTCTTTGCCATTTCCTGTTGGGGAAGAGAATATCCCACAAGTAAGGATGACGCCGTGGACCGGACACACCGTTGGAGAAAGTAATTTATCAGGTAAACATAAATTCTGTTTTTTGGGGTGGCTCCAGATTAATTTTTCTAACCATGCAGGAAGGTTATTTGAATTCCTTTTTCAGCGATTTATTCCGTCTGTAGATGTTTTTCTACATGCCATTGCCCCTTTGTTGTGATCTTACAAGACGTACTCCTTAGAGGAGTTTCCTTTTTTGAAACTGATTTTTATTGAGGTAATTGCAAACAAATTACATGTAGAATATAATCCTTCACACCTAAAAGTCATGTACAATAATTTTGACATTCATGAGTCATCTATAAACAACCAAATTAAAGAATCGAGCACATATTTAGTACAGTCTCAAAAGTAAATATATCAATAGCCATATCTAAACAACCTAAAGTATATTAGAATATCTCTTCAAAATTAACTTTACTCATGTAGGTACTATAATTCGGGAGAAAGAACCTATGGAGACAATACCTCATTTTAAGTATTAAGGGGAGGGGGTATATCGATAGCTTCTATGGATAATCACACTTAAACATAGTATGGGGAGGTAAATATGGGGTCTGTGCCCCTAAGCTTAACCAGTAAGCTATATATTGGGGGAAACGGAGCCCACCATAGTACAGAAGACTTATAACATATATACTCTACTAAGGTGGAGAATTTTAAAGCATATATACTAACATAGCATATACATTTCAGATAGCTACCAGTATATATCTAGTATCAGAAAAGTTAGGATAAACCGCTTAATCTAAGGTTCAGAACTATAAACATTTTTAGGACTTCTAAGAACTATTGAACATATTAAACATACCTATGACATATATAGTATATAAAGTATAAGTGAACAGTTAACTCTTATGTTCAATAAACATGTCATATGAGTATATACTCCCCATAGGGAAAACAATGGCTTCTCTTGGACCTAACCATTTAACTACTAGCAATAAGGGGACTGGATAGTGGACTTGCAGTAAGAATATAAGGGATAGGGCCACTCTTGGACCCTTAGGACTATAAATGGTAATAATAGCATCTGAAGAGAGGAAGGGGACTGTAAATGAAAATATAGTATAAAATGACTATAATATTGTTTTAGGAGTATAATTCCCTTAGTTTACAAAGTAAACAGATTACGGGGGGGGGGGGGTGGCAGAACTAATGAAGGCCACATTAAATATGACCAATATGATTAAAACCAAGTTATGGCGTGGCAAAATGATGTTTAAATATTTGTGCAATATAATGACAAAGGGTAGTTTAGAGAAAGAGAATCCGAATTGCTCACTATCCATTCTCAAATCTTAATAAGGAAAGTTTCGAAACCACTAGATGATTTTAGCATGTAAGATATCAACTAGCCAGAAAAAATGTCATAAGATAAATACATAAAAGCATATTGGTTGCATCAGAACAAGGAGAAACTGTAGTCTCCTTTTAGTAAACGTAAAAGGTCTTTTAAAACTTCTCATATTTCAGATTAATTTTTAAATGACCGCCATCATTCTGACTTATCTATTTCTGATGGGGATCCATCTGGTTCAGAAGATTCTGCCTCAGATATTGACACTGATAAATCTTCATATTTGTTTAAGATGGAGTTTATTCGTTCTTTACTTAAAGAAGTGCTGATTGCATTAGATATGGAGGAGTCTAGTCCTCTTGATATTAAAACTAATAAACGTTTAAATTCAGTTTTTAAACCGCAAGTAGTTATTCCAGACGTTTTTCCAGTTCCTGATGCTATTTCAGAAGTAATTTCTAAGGAATGGAATAGTCTGGGTACTTCATTTACTCCTTCAAGGTTTAAGAAATTTTACCCTTTGCCATCTGATAGATTTAGAGTTTTGGGAGAAAATCCCCAAAGTTGATGGGGCTATCTCTACTATTGCTAAACGTACTACTATTCCTGCGGCAGATAGTACTTTGTTTAAGGATCCTTTAGATAGGAAGCTTGAATCCTTTCTAAGGAAGGCTTATTTATGTTCAGGTAATCTTCTCAGACCTGCTATTTCTTTGGCTGATGTTGCTGCAGCTTCCACCTTCTGGTTGGAGGCTTTAGCGCAACAAGTGTAAGACCATAATGCTTATAGCATTGTTAAACTTCTTCAACATGCTAATAACTTTGTTTGTGATGCCATTTTTTATACGTTGCTTTCTCTTTCTTTCCAAGGTAATAAATTATTTGGTTCTCAGTTGGATTCAATAATTTCAACTGTTACTGGGGGGAAGGGAGCCTTTTTGCCTCAGGACAAACAATCTAAAGGTAAATATAGGGCTGCTAATCGTTTTCGTTCCTTTCGTCAGAATAAGGAACAGAAGCCTGACCCTTCCCCTAAAGGAACAGTTTCCGTTTGGAAACCTTCTCCAGTCTGGAATAAATCCAAGCCTTTTAGAAAGTAAAAACCAGCTCCCAAATCCGCATGAAGGTGCGGCCCTCATTCCAGCACAGCTTTTTCAAAGATGTTTGGATCAATTCGATTCAAAGTCTTTGGATTCAGAACATTGTTTCACAAGGGTACAGAATAGGTTTCAAGGTAAAACCGCCTGTGAGAAGATTTTTTCTCTCACGCATTCCAGTAAACCCAGTAAAGGCTCAGGCGTTTCTGAAATGTGTTTCAGACCTAGAGTCGGCTGGGGTAATTGTGCCAGTTCCAGTTCTGGAACGGGGTCTGGGGTTTTACTCAAATCTCTTCATTGTACCAAAGAAGGAGAATTCCTTCAGACCAGTTCTGGATCTAAAAATATTGAATCGTTATGTAAGGATACCAACATTCAAAATGGTGACTATAAGGACTATTCTGCCTTTTGTTCAGCAAGGGCATTATATGTTTACAATAGACTTACAGGATGCATATCTTCATATTCCAATCCATCCAGATCACTTTCAGTTTCTGAGATTCTCTTTTCTAGACAAGCATTACCAGTTTGTTGCTCTTCCGTTTGGCCTAGCAACAGTTCCAAGGAACTTTTCAAAGGTTCTCGTGCCCTTCTCTCTGTAATCAGAGAACAGGGTATTGCGGTATTTCCTTATTTGGACGATATCTTGGTACTTGCTCAGTCTTTACATTCTGCAGAATCTCATACGAATCAACTTGTGTTGTTTCTTCAAAGACATGGTTGGAGGATCAATTTACCAAAGAGTTCCTTGATTCATCAGACAAGGGTAACCTTTTTGTGTTTCCAAATAGATTCAGTGTCCATGACTTTGTCTCTAACAGAAAAGAGACGTCTGAAATTGGTTTCAGCTTGTCGAAACCTTCAGTTTCAATCATTCTCTTCGGTAGCTTTGTGCATGGAAATTCTAGGTCTCATGACTGCTGCATCGGACGCGATCCCTTTTGCTCGTTTTCACATGAGATCTCTCCAGCTTTGTATGCTGAACCAATGGTGCAGGGATTATACAAAGTTATCACAATTAATATCCTTAAATCCCAATGTTCGATCTTCTCTGACTTGGTGGTTGGATCACCATTGTGTAATTCAAGGGGCCTCTTTTGTTCGTCCAACCTGGACTGTGATCTCAACAGATGCGAGTCTTTCAGGTTGGGGAGCTGTATGGGGATCTCTGACAGTGCAGGGGGTTTGGGAATCTCAGGAGGCGAGATTACCAATCAACATTTTAGAACTCCGTGCGATTTTCAGAGCTCTTCAGTTCTTGCCTCTTCTGAAGAGAGAATCGTTTATTTGTTTTCAGACAGACAATGTCACAACCGTGGCGTATGTCAATCATCAAGGTGGGACTCACAGTCCTCAGGCTATGAAAGAAGTATCTCGGATACTTGTATGGGTGGAATCCAGCTCCTGTCTAATTTCTGCGGTTCACATCCCAGGTATAGACAATTGGGAAGCGGATTACCTCAGTCGCCAGACGTTACATCCGGGCGAATGGTCTCTTCACCCAGAGGTATTTCTTCAGATTGTTCAAATCTGGGGACTTCCAGAAATAGATCTGATGGCTTCTCATCTAAACAAGAAACTTCCCAGGTATCTGTCCAGATCCAGGGATCCTCATGCGGAAGCGGTGGACGCGCTGTCACTTCCTTGGAATTATCAACCTGCTTATATCTTTCCGCCTCTAGTTCTTCTTCCAAAAGTGATTTCCAAAATCCTAATGGAGCGTTCGTTTGTACTGCTGGTGGCTCCAGCATGGCCTCACAGGTTTTGGTATGCGGATGGCCAGTTGTCTACCTTGGACATTTCCATTAAAGCCAGACCTTCTATCTCAAGGCCCATTTTTCCATCAGGATCTCAAATCATTAAATTTGAAGGTCTGGAGATTGAACGCTTAATACTTAGTCATAGAGGTTTCTCTGATTCAGTGATTAATACTATGTTACAGGCTCGTAAATCTGTGTCTAGAAAGATTTATTACCGAGTTTGGAAGACTTACATTTCTTGGTGTTCTTCTCATAAATTCTCTTGGCATTCTTTTAGAATTCCTAGAATTTTACAGTTTCTTCAGGATGGTTTGGAAAAAGGTTTGTCTGCAAGTTCCTTGAAGGACAAATCTATGCTCTTTCTGTACTTTTTCACAGAAAGATTGCTAATCGTCCTGATATTCATTGTTTTATACAGGCTTTGGTTCGTATTAAGCCTGTCATTAAGTCAATTTCTCCTCCTTGGAGTCTTAATTTGGTTCTGAGGGCTTTACAGGCTCCTCCGTTTGAACCTATGCATTCTCTGGATATTAAATTACTTCATTTAATTTTTTACCTAAAGTTGTGAATTCTAACAACATTAGTAGAGAAATTGTTGTCCCTTCTTTGTGTCCTAATCCTAAGAATTCTCTGGAGAGATCTTTACATTCTTTGGATGTAGTAAGAGCTTTGAAATATTATGTTGAAGCTACTAAAGATTTCAGGAAGACTTCTAGTCTATTTGTTATCTTTTCTGGTTCTAGGAAAGGTCAGAAGGCTTCTGCCATTTCTTTGGCATCTTGGTTAAAGTCTTTGATTCATCATGCTTATGTGGAGTTGGATAAATCCCTGCCTCAAAGGATTACGGCTCATTCTACTAGGTCAGTTTCTACTTCCTGGGCTTTTAAGAATGAAGCTTCTGTTGATCAGATTTGCAAAGCAGCAACTTGGTCTTCTTTGCATACTTTTACTAAATTCTACCATTTTGATGTTTTTTCTTCTTCTGAAGCAGTTTTTGGTAGAAAAGTACTTCAGGCAGCTGTTTCAGTTTGATTCTTCTGCTTATAATTTCAGTGTTTTTCATTATAAGATTAAAACTTTTTGATTTGGGTTGTGGATTATTTTTTCAGCGGAATTGGCTGTCTTTATTTTATCCCTCCCTCTCTAGTGACTCTTGCGTGGAAGTTCCACATCTTGGGTATCTGCTATCCCATATGTCACTAGCTCATGGACTCTTGCCAATTACATGAAAGAAAACATAATTTATGTAAGAACTTACCTGATAAATTAATTTCTTTCATATTGGCAAGAGTCCATGAGGCCCACCCTTTTTGTGGTGGTTATGATTTTTTTGTATAAAGCACAATTATTCCAATTCCTTGTTTGATGCTTTCGCTCCTTTATTATCACCCCACTTCTTGGCTATTCGTTAAACTGAATTGTGGGTGTGGTGAGGGGTGTATTTATAAGCATTTTAAGGTTTGGGAAACTTTGCCCCTCCTGGTAGGAATGTATATCCCATACGTCACTAGCTCATGGACTCTTGCCAATATGAAAGAAATGAATTTATCAGGTAAGTTCTTACATAAATTATGTTTTTTTCTCTAAGGGAATCTTGCCTTCATGGTCTTGGGACTCGGAGGCTTGGTTGTCTTCTTTATTGATAATGAAGGAGTGTTTTTTTTCACTTGACCTGGGAGTCATTGGGTTTCTAGCCTCCTCAGAGGATATGGCTCAGTTCAAGATCAGTGATGTCTTCTTGGTTTTTCGGACATGGGATCTTTATGGTTCTGATTGTTGGGCAGCTATCTGGTCCTCTGAAACTTTTTTTCTTCTTTTTTACTTCTGGTGCAGCAGCATCGGGAGAATGGGTTGGTTGTAGGCTGTGGTGCCCTCAGACTTGGGCCGCCTTCCTTTTTGCCCTCCCATTAGCATTCAGTGTCTTCTGTAGCTTGGGTATTAGTTTCCCACAAGTATTGAATGCAGCTGTGGACTCTCCCTGTATTTAGAAGGAAAACTTAAATTATGACTTACCAGATAATTTCCTTTTCTTCGATACAGGGAGAGTCCGCAGCTCCCGCCCGTGTTCTCCGATGGGCGGCCCTAAATTTATTTTGTTTTCTTCTGGCACCTTTTTCACCCTGATATTTCTCCTACTGTTCCTTTTTCCCTCGGCAGCATGACTGGGGGATGAGGGAAGTGGGGGAGGTATTTAAGTCTTTGGCAGTGGTCTCTTTGCCTCCTCCTGGTGGCCAGGTTCTGTATTCGCACAAGTAATGAATGCAGCTGTGGACTCTCCCTGTATCGAAGCAAAGGAAATTATCTGGTAAGTCATAATTTGTTTTTCGGCCAAGTGCATCCTGGATTTTCCGTTTTTCGCCCAGAATGTGTGGGGGGTGTGTATATGGATGGATGTATATATGTATGTGTGGGTTGTGTGTTTTTATTTATTTGTGTGTGTATATATATATGTATGTGTATATATACATACACACACACACACACACACACACACACACACACACATATATATATATATATATACAGGTAGCCCTCAGTTTACGCCGGGGTTAGGTTCCAGAAGGAATGGTTGTAAATCGAAACCGTTGTAAATTGAAACCCAGTTTATAATGTAAGTCAATGGGAAGTGAGGGAGATAGGTTCCAGCCCCTCTCAAAATTGTCATAAGTAACACCTAATACATTATTTTTAAAGCTTTGAAATGAAGACTTTAAATGCTAAACAACATTTTAAACCTAATAAAATAATCACACAACACAGAATATATAATTAAACTAAGTTAAATGAACAAAAACATTTGCTAAACAGCATTATAAACCTAATAAAATAATCACACAACACAGACTTCACTTGCATTTTTCTGCAAACAGTTCTTTCTATGCGTTCCAATCTGGACTAATTTATAGACAGGAAGATCTTGTTCCTTTGAAATCTGCTCGATAGCTCAGGTCTGGTTAGACTGATTAATTTCAGCTTGCTTGGCTTTGCTCCAACACAAGCGTTCAGCTGCACCTATTGGCTAGTTTAATAAAGGCACTGCTTCTCAATGCTTTTCAATAGCAGTCACATGACTGGAAAAAAAGGTTGTAATTCTGAAACTGTGTAAATTGAACCGTTGTAAAACGAGGGTCACCTGTGTGTATGTATATATATATATATATATATATATATATATATATATATATATACTATGTGTGTGTGTGTATAAATATATATATGTGTGTGTGTATATAAATACTGTATATATATATATATATAGTGTGTGTGTGTGTGTATATGTATGTATGTATATATATATATATATATATATATATATATATATATATATATTTATTTGTGTGTGTATAAATATATATATAGTGTGTGTGTGTGTGTGTGTGTGTGTGTGTATATATATATATATATTTATTTGTGTGTGTATAAATATATATATATATGTGTGTATATAAATACTGTATATATGTATGTGTGTGTGTGTGTATCTGTTTGTAATACACTAGTATGTTTCTCTCCTGATGACTGAATTTATGACTTTATATTTTTTTATCAGTTCCTTTGTACAATATATGTGTGCTTCCCCAGCCATCCCCCCCCCCCATCTAATTTGCAAGTGTGTGTAACTCCAGTCTCCTAACTATTCTATTTGTACACAGCTGCCTTGAATTAAATCATTCCAACTCACATCTCACTTCTATATACAGCTGAGCTTTGGCTATATGAGCTTTGGCTATATGTGCCCTGTGCTTCTCAGTGGCCTGTGTTACAAGTGGCGAGTTAAGAACTGGAGTTAGAAACTGGAGGGCAAAACTTCAGTCCCACTAACAGGTAAAACTTACTAACTTGTACACCTGCACAATGCTCTTCATGTCTTTTCTGCTATTTCTGTCTGCCCTTTTACTAAAAGTTACTGCACTTGCCTGCAGGGCCGTCTTTAATACTGACTGGGCCCTGGGCAAATATTTCCTTGCCCCCCCCCCCCCCCCCCATGCAATTTTGCTCTACACACCAACACACCAAAAAACAACTAAATCAAAAAAATTTTTAAATGATTAGCCCAGCAGTGGATCATCCACTGTTGGGCTAATCATTTAAAAAAAAAAATGAAATAAATTGCAATATGTGAAACTGAACCTAAGCAGTACTAAGTAAATAAATATATAAATTCCTCCACTGTGGATTAATTTAAAATATTTACTAATTAATTAAATGTTGGTTTTTAATGTATTTATATATGTTTTTCTCTTGTAAGGTGTATCCAGTCCACGGATCATCCATTACTTGTGGGATATTCTCATTCCCAACAGGAAGTTGAAAGAGGACACCCACAGCAGAGCTGTCTATATAGCTCCTCCCCCAACTGCCATATCCAGTCATTCTCTTGCAACTCTGAACAAGCATGGAGGTAGTAAGAGAGAAGTGGTGAAATGTAGCTTATTTTGCTTCAATCAAAAGTTTATTATTTTTAAATGGTACCGGAGTTGTACTATTTTGTTCCAGGCAGAAAAATATAAGAATCTGCCTGTGATTTCTATGATCTTAGCAAGTTGTAACTAAGATCCATTGCTGTTCTCACACATGACTGAAGAGAGAGATAACTTCAGCGGGGGAATGGCATGCAGGTTATCCTGCTATGAGGTATGTGCAGTTAAGATTTTTCTAGAAGATGTGAATGCTAGAAAATGCTGCTGATACCAAATTTATGTAAGGTAAGCCTGAATACAGTGATTTAATAGCGACTGGTATCATGCTTACTTTCTGAGGTAATCATCTTTTATATTTACAATATAAAACGTTTGCTGGCATGTTTAAACGTTTTTATATATACTTTGGTGATATAACTTTATTGGGGCCTAGTTTTTTCCACATGGCTGGCTTAAATTTGCCTAGAAACAGTTTCCTGAGGCTTTCCACTGTGTTACTATGAGTGGGAGGGGCCTAATTTAGCGTTTTTTTGCGCAGTAAATTTTACAGACTGAGACATCCAGCTTCCTCCAGAGTCCCCTGAATGCTATAGGACATCTCTAAAGGGCTCTTAGGCTTTGCAAAATCGTTTGTTGGGGAAGGTAGGCCCACAGCAAGGCTGTGGCAGTTGGTGTGACTGTTAAAAAACGTTTATATAATTTTTTTTATCTGTTTTTTGAACTAAGGGGTTAATCATTCATTTGCAAGTGGGTCAATGCTCTGTTAGCTTATTATACACCCTGTAAAAATTTCGTTTGATTTACTGCCTTTTTTTACAGTTTTTCAAATTCTGACAAAATTTGTTTCTCTTAAAGGCACAGCACCGTTTCTTATATTTGCTTATTAACTTGATTTAAAGTGTTTTCCAAGCTTGCTAGTCTCATTGCTAGTCTGTACAAACATGTCTGACATAGAGGAAACTCCTTGTTCATATTGTTTAAAAGCCATGGTGGAACCCCTTCTTAGAATGTGTACCAAATGTACTGATTTCACTTTAAGCAATAAAGATCATATTCTGTCTTTAAAAAATTTATCACCAGAGGAATCTGATGAGGGGGAAGTTATGCCGACTAACTCTCCTCACATGTCAGATCCTTTGACTCACGCTCAAATGGCGCCAAGTACATCCAGGGCGCCCATAGCGTTTACTTTACAAGACATGGCGGCAGTCATGGATAATACACTGCCAGCGGTATTAGCCAGACTATCTGAATTTAGAGGAAAGCGAGATAGCTCTGGAGTTAGACGAAATACAGAGCATACTGACGCTTTAAGAGCTATGTCTGATACTGCCTCACAATATGCAGAAGCTGAAGAAGGAGAGCTTCTTCCTTTGGGTGATGTTTCTGACTCAGGGAAGATGATGCAACCTGATTCTGATATTTCTACATTTAAATTTAAGCTTGAACACCTCCGCGTGTTACTCAGGGAGGTTTTAGCTGCTCTGAATGACTGTGATACAGTTGCAGTGCCAGAGAAATTGTGTAAACTGGATAAATACTATGCAGTGCCGGTGTGCACTGATGTTTTTCCAATACCTAAAAGGTTTACAGAAATTATTACTAAGGAATGGGATAGACCAGGTGTGCCGTTCTCTCCCCCTCCTATTTTTAGAAAAATGTTTCCAATAGACGCCACCACACGGGACTAATGGCAAATAGTTCCTAAGGTGGAGGGAGCAGTTTCTACTCTAGCAAAGCGTACTACTATCCCTGTCGAGGACAGTTGTGCTTTCTTAGATCCAATGGATAAAAGTTAGAGGGTTACCTTAAGAAGATGTTTATTCAACAAGGTTTTATCCTACAGCCCCTTGCATGCATTGCTCCTGTCACTGCTGCTGCGGCGTTCTGGTTTGAGTCTCTGGGAGAGGCTTTACAGGTAGCGACTCCATTGGATGACATACTTGACAAGCTTAGAGTACTTAAGCTAGCCAATTCTTTTGTTTCTGATGCCATTGTTCATTTGACTAAACTAACGGCTAAGAATTCTGGTTTTGCTATCCAGGCGCGCAGAGCGCTATGGCTTAAATCATGGTCAGCTGACGTTACTTCAAAGTCTAAGCTGCTTAACATTCCCTTCAAGGGGCAGACCCTATTCGGGCCTGGTTTGAAGGAGATTATTGCTGATATCACTGGAGGTCATGCCCTTCCTCAGGATAGGTCCAAATCAAGGGCCAAACAGTCTAATTTTCGTGCCTTTCAAAACTTCAAGGCAAGTGCGGCATCAACTTCCTCTAATGCAAAACAAGAGGGAACGTTTGCTCAGTCCAAGACAGTCTGGAGACCTAACCAGGCCTGGAACAAAGGTAAGCAGGCCAAAAATCCTGCTGCTGCCTCTAAGGCAGCATGAAGGAACGGCCCCCTATCCGGTAACAGATCTAGTAGGGGGCAGACTTTCGCTCTTCGCCCAGGCGTGGGCAAGAGATGTCCAGGATCCCTGGGCGTTGGAAATTATATCCCAGGGATATCTTCTGGACTTCAAGGCTTCCCCCCCAAAAGGGAGATTTCACCTTTCACAATTATCTGCAAACCAGATAAAGAGAGAGGCATTCTTACACTGTGTACAAGACCTCCTAGTTATGGGAGTGATCCATCCAGTTCCAAAGGAGGGACAGGGATTTTACTCAAATCTGTTTGTGGTTCCCAAAAAAGAGGGAACCTTCAGACCAACTTTGGATCTAAAGATCTTAAACAAATTCCTCAGAGTTCCATCATTCAAGATGGAGACTATTGGTACCATCCTACCTATGATCCAGGAGGGTCAATACATGACTACAGTGGATTTAAAGGATGCTTATCTTCACATTCCGATACACAAAGATCATCATCGGTTTCTCAGGTTTGCCTTCCTAGACAGGCATTACCAGTTTGTAGCTCTTCCCTTTGGGTTAGCTACAGCCCCAAGAATTTTTACGAAGGTTCTGGGGTCGCTTCTGGCGGTCCTAAGGCCGCGGGGCATAGCAGTGGCCCCTTATTTAGACGACATCCTGATTCAGGCGTCAAACTTCTAAGTTGCCAAGTCTCATACGGACATAGTGTTGGCATTTCTGAGGTCGCATGGGTGGAAGGTGAACGAGGAAAAGAGTTCTCTATCCCCCCTCACAAGAGTTTCCTTCCTAGGCACTCTGATAGATTCTGTAGAAATGAAAATTTACCTGACGGAGTCCAGGTTATCAAAACTTCTAAATTCCTGCCGTGTTCTTTATTCCATTCCTCGACCTTCGGTGGCTCAGTGCAGTGAAGTAATCGGCTTAATGGTAGCGGCAATGGACATAGTGCAGTTTGCACGCCTACATCTCAGACCGCTGCAACTCTGCATGCTCAGTCAGTGAAATGGGGATTACACAGATTTGTCCCCTCTACTAAATCTGGATCAAGAGACCAGGGATTCTCTTCTCTGGTGGCTATCTTGGGTCCATCTGTCCAAAGGTATGACTTTTCGCAGGCCAGATTGGACAATTGTAACGACAGATGCCAGCCTTCTAGGTTGGGGTGCAGTCTGGAACTCCCTGAAGGCTCAGCGATCGTGGACTCAGGAGGAGTCGCTTCTTCCAATAAATATTCCGGAACTGAGAGCGATATTCAGTGCTCTTCAGGCTTGGCCTCAGTTAGCAACTTTGAGGTTCATCAGATTTCAGTCAGACAACATCACGAGTGTGGCTTACATCAACCATCAAGGGGGAACAAGGAGTTCCCTAGCGATGTTAGAAGTCTCAAAGATAATTTGCTGGGCAGAGATTCACTCTTGCCACCTATCAGCTATCCTTATCCCAGGTGTAGAGAACTGGGAGGCGGATTTTCTAAGTCGTCAGACTTTTCATCCGGGGGAGTGGGAACTCCATCCGGAGGTGTTTGCACAATTGATTCATCGTTGGGGCAAACCAGAACTGGATCTCATGGCGTCTCGCCAGAACGCCAAGCTTCCTTGTTACGGATCCAGGTCCAGGCATCCCAAAGCGACGCTGATAGATGCTCTAGCAGCGCCCTGGTCTTTCTACCTGGCTTATGTGTTTCCACCGTTTCCTCTGCTCCCTCGTCTGATTGCCAAGATCAAGCAGGAGAGAGCATCGGTGATCTTGATAGCGCCTGCGTGGCCACGCAGGACCTGGTATGCAGATCTAGTGGACATGTCATCCTTTCCACCTTGGACTCTGCCGTTAAGACAAGGCCTTCTACTACAAGGTCCTTTCAATTATCCAAATCTAATTTCTCTGAGACTGACTGCCTGGAGATTGAACGCTTGATGTTATCAAAGCGTGGCTTCTCCGAGTTAGTCATTGATACCTTAATACAGGCACGAAAGCCTGTCACCAGGAAAATTTACCATAAGATATGGCGTAAATATCTTTATTGGTGTGAATCCAAGGGTTACTCATGGAGTAAGGTCAGGATTCCCAGGATATTATCCTTTCTCCAAGAAGGTTTGGAAAAAGGATTGTCAGCTAGTTCCTTAAAGGGACAGATTTCTGCCCTGTCTATTCTTTTGCACAAACGTCTGGCAGATGTTCCAGACGTTCAGGCATTTTGTCAGGCTTTAGTTAGAATCAAGCCTGTGTTTAAACCTGTTGCTCCGCCATGGAGCTTAAATCTGGTTCTTAAAGTTCTTCAAGGAGTTCCGTTTGAACCTCTTCATTCCATAGATATCAAACTTTTATCTTGGAAAGTTCTGTTTTTGGTAGCTATTTCCTCGGCTTGTAGAGTCTCCAAGTTATCTGCCTTACAATGTGATTCTCCTTATCTGATCTTCCATGCGGATAAGGTAGTCCTGCGTACAAAACCTGGGTTTTTACCTAAGGTGGTGTCTAATAAGAATATCAATCAAGAGATTGTTGTTCCATCTTTGTGTCCTAATCCTTCTTCAAAGGAGGAACGTCTATTACACAATCTGGACGTGGTTCGTGCTTTAAAGTTTTACTTACAAGCTACTAAAGATTTTCGTCAAACATCTGCTTTGTTTGTTGTCTACTCTGGACAGAGGAGAGGTCAAAAGGCTTCGGCAACCTCTCTTTCTTTTTGGCTAAGAAGCATAATCCGCTTAGCCTATGAGACTGCTGGCCAGCAGCCTCCAAAAAGGATTACAGCTCATTCTACTAGAGCTGTGGCTTCCACATGGGCCATTAAAAATGAGGCTTCTGTTGAACAGATTTTCAATGCGGCGACTTGGTCTTCGCTTCATACTTTTTCAAAATTCTACAAGTTTGATACTTTTACTTCTTCGGAGGCTATTTTTGGGAGAAAGGTTTTACAGGCAGTGGTACCTTCCGTTTAAGTACCTGCCTTGTCCCTCCCTTCATCCGTGTGCTTTAGCTTTGGCATTGGTATCCCACAAGTAATGGATGATCCGTGGACTGGATACACCTTACAAGAGAAAACATAATTTATGCTTACCTGATAAATTTATTTCTCTTGTGGTGTATCCAGTCCACGGCCCGCCCTGTCATTTTAAGGCAGGTAATTTTTAAATTTAAACTACAGTCTCCACTGCACCCTATGGTTTCTCCTTTTTCTGCTTGTTTTCGGTCGAATGACTGGATATGGCAGTTGGGGGAGGAGCTATATAGACAGCTCTGCTGTGGGTGTCCTCTTGCAACTTCCTGTTGGGAATGAGAATATCCCACAAGTAATGGATGATCCATGGACTGGATACACCACAAGAGAAATAAAATTATCAGGTAAGCATAAATTAAGTTTTTAAGTAGATAAATATTTAATGCAATGCACTGCATTGCATAGTAAAAATCAGTGTCGGACCTAATGTCTACAGGGCCCTGGTGCAAGAATTTATTTTGGGCCCCCCTAAAAGCATCTCACCAGTTTTGGGATATTCACTACATATTTATTGTTTAGGCAGCCACTGTACAGCAAAATTACCACTTTCATGAATACCAAGGAAATGCCTAACATACTAAACTCCCCTAACCCATATACACACACACTCTCCAGAGTATACACATATTCATGTACACACACACACACACACACTACAGAGCACACACAGATTTATGTTCACACTCCAATATATAATCCAATATTAAAAATACAATGTATGTGTGCCTCAAGACGAAAGAGAGCAGTGTCTGCAGCTGCACAGATGTTCAAATACTCATGTGCCTGCCGCTCCAGCTTTCTGATGCATGCGCCTACAGTCAGCCCTACCCTGAATAATCCCACCACCAGAGCAGTTACCTGGTAACAGTGGTAACCCCAGCAGAACTTTTTCTTATACAGTATGATTGGCTGGATGCCGAGTTAGGGCTTAGCATTCAGTGCTGCACAGTGCACACCTAAAACAGCACATGGCACTAGCTTGGCATGTCACATGATCCCAGCACAGTCTGGCACAGTTTCTCACAAATAAATATAAGCAGAGAACTTTTAACTGTGACAGTATTAGGACTGACATCAGCAGACTGGCCCCACAACAAAGACTGGGCCCTGGGCAGCTGCCCCTTTTGCCCTGTGTTAAAGATGACCCTGCTTGCCTGTAGCAACAATAACACCCACACTATCCATATCTCACCCTCCTTTCTCTCATCCCCTATGCTGTCCTCTCATGAACTACTCTGTCTCCTTAGAAATACTTCCCCATTTAACTCTCCTGTGTCTAATCATACATGCTCTTACAAGTCTCACTCTTACCTTCTGTCACTGACACTCCTACTACTGCTTGCTGTTGGTGACATCTCTCCTAACCCTGACCCTGCAGCAATCACCACACTTTTTACACTCTAACTCAGTCCCTCACTGCAAGAACCCTAGGTCACGCAATCCTAACAATCTCATCTCTATTAACCCACAGCGCTTATCCCCTCTTTTCTTGTGCTTTTTGGAATGCACGCTCTGTCTGTAACAACTGTTCGCGACCTGTTTGTTTCTAACGCTTTCAATCTTCTAGCAATTACTGAAACCTGAGACAATAGATTAAAGGGAACTGTGTTTTTCATTCCAAAATATAATAATAATATGGATAAATTTTAATCAGAGGTGCAGACCCTATAGGGAATAATTTTGTATTCAATAAAGAAAGAAAATAAGGATCAGTAGTCCTTATGAAAAGATAGGGATTTTCATCACACTCATTAAATGAAGTTGAGTAAATAAAACGAGTGTGCCGAAATCCCTATCTTTTTATAAGGACTACTGATCCTTATTTTCTTTCTTCATTGAATACAACATTACTGAAACCCGGTTATCATCTTCTGACACTGCTGCCGTTGCTGCTCTCATGCACGGTGGTCTCCACTTTATCCACACACCTAGGCCAGGTGAGAGACATGGTGGCAGTGTTGGTATCTTATTCTCTCCTTCCTGCTCCTATCAGCACCTGCTTCCTCATCCATCTCTCTCCTTTTCCTCCTTTGAAGTCCACTGCATCCGCCTGTTTTCCCCCCTCTCCCTCAGGGTGGCAGTTATCTATCGCCCCCTGGACCAACCTCCCAATTCCCTGATAACTTTGTTGCCTGGCTTTCTCACTTTCTCTCTACAAATACACCTGCTCTAATCAAGGGGGACTTTAACATCTCCATTGATAACACATCTGCCCCTGCTGCCTCTAAGCTTCTCTCACTCACAAACTCCTTTGGTCTCTCACAATACACCCTATTCCCTACTCACCGCAACGAACACTCTATTGATCTGGTATTCTTCTACCTCTACTCTCTCTCTCTGACATCACCTGTCGCCCATTTCCCATCTCAGACCACCATCTGCTCACCTTTTAATCTTAATATACAGGCTAAACCTACTTCTCCCCCTCGCCCCGCACCTGTAGAAATCTGCACACTGTGGATCCTCTCCAACTTTCCAACCCTATTCAAAAACGCCTCCCCCACACTTCCACAATATGCTGCCCTGACCTTGCTACAACCAACTATAACAATACTCTCTCCTCTGCACTTGACACTTTTGCTCCTCCCCAAATATGCAAAACCCCATGTCGTCAGCTCCAACCCTTGCACTTTAAAGGGATACTAAACCCACATTTTTTCTTTCATGGTTCAGATAGAGCATGCAATTTTAAGCAACTTTCTAATTTATTCCTATTATCATTTTTTCTTAGTTCTCTTGCTATTTATATTTGAAAAAGCTGGAATGTAAGGTTAGAAGCCGGCCCATTTTTGGTTCAGCACCTGGGTAGAGCTTGCTGATTGGTTTGCTACATTTAACCACCAATCAGCAAGCGCTACTCAGGTGGTGAACCAAAAATGGTCTGGCTAGTAAGCTTACATTCTTGCTTTGTCAAATTAACATAGCATGAGAATGAAGAAAAATTGATAATACTAGTAAATTAGAAAGTTGCTTAAAATGGCATGCTCTGTCTGAATCATGAAAGAAAAAAATTGGGTTTAGTATCCCTTTAAGCAAAAATGCTCCTGTGCTGATGAACTTGCCTGGAGGAAATCCTGCTCTGAACCAGATTTCCTCCACTATAAGTTCATTTTTTATTCTTACTCCTCTGGCCTTCACTTAGCCAAGCAAACCTACTTCTCTTCTCCTATATCTACTCACTCCTCAAACCCTAAACGCCTCTTCTCCATTTTCAACTCTCTCCTCTATCCACCTGCACCACCCCCTTTATCTGCCTTTAGTGCTCAAGACCTGGCAGACTACTTTTCTTCATAAACGGAGAGAGTCCACAGCTGCATTCATTAATTTTGGGAATTCAGAACCTGGCCACCAGGAGGAGGCAAAGACACCACAGCCAAAGGCTTATTCTTCCCACTTTCCCCATCCCCAAGTCATTATTTGCCTTTCATCCCAGGAGGTTGGCAGAGATGTGTCAGAAGTTTCGATAGTCTCTTATGGAGGGTAGTACTCTTCGGAATGGGACTGGAGTTTTAAGTAGTCCTGTCAGCCTCTCAGTGAGAGCCTGGATGAAAGTTAGAGTCCGGAGATGCAGGGAGAGTCTTTCTGCGAAACCATCCCGACTCACGTTAACAGCTCCACCAGCAATCAGCATTGACGAGTTTTGCTGCCTGCTTTCTTCTCTCAAGTCCATGTCAGAAGTGATGCTACTATCTGTCACACTTGAAGGGCTGTGTTCCTGTTCCACGGTGTAGATTCCGGTAAAATAGTTTAATTTTACCTTCATCATACTGTAATACAACTGTTTATCCGAGAGGGGCTACAATCTTTCGGGGATAACTTTAACACAGGTTCTCAGTGAAGCTCCTTTGTATCGTGGAATCAAGGGTTAATATCTCCTGAGGGGGTTATTGAACAGGGGGGTCTTTAATCATGTTTGTTATGTGATGTCTGCTAATGTATAGTGACACTTAGGCTCAGGGCCTTTTTGGAACATAACGGCCTATGGCAAGTGACGCAGCCTTTAAGGTCTGGCGCGCTTTTTCATAGACTGCACGGTACACCTTTTGACTGGGCGTGGTTACGTTTTTGCTTTCCATTTCCGAATTCTTAACACACTGGTGATGGAAAAATTTCTGGTTCACTGGTGTCTGGGTCCTAGGAGGTGGTGAGTGCCCCAGCCATTTGGGGTGTAAGGTGCCGTTTATATTTTCCTCCTTTCCTCGGGATCGGGGATTCAGCGGTTCAATGAGCCATCCGCCTCTGGGGATTCTGTTTCTTGAGAGGCGCGTTCCCTACAACCGTCCTTTACTACGCATGCAGGTGACCCAAATGCTGCTTATCCTTCTCTGGAAGGTGGCTTGTTTCCCCTGGAGGTTACGGCATGGTTCTGCATGGCCATATCCTTGGCACTGGGGCATTTACATCTCCCAGGAGTGTGTTTACGATATTGTCCGTGTTTTGTTAACCAGGGCTCGTCAGGCGTGGGATCGCTTGGTCCATTTCAGCCTTCTGGAGGAGCGATTGACCCTGAGGCTTCAGGGGGGCAACTTTCAGGGCCAGAGTCCTTATTTGTCCCGGTGGAGGTAAGTTTTGCCTTTTGTTATAGACTGGCGCACCTTCGTGTTCTACTGAGGCACGTTTTGGCGATGCTGGAGGATCCCACTCTTAACGGGTTGGTGGATTCTCAGTCTTCCTCTTCGAATGGCATGCACGATTAGACATAAGGGGATGAAGTATTCTTCTTATCATCTTATTTTATTTGAGTATCCTTTTCCAGTTCTGAGCTTGGATGTATTGAATCCCTGTTGGGCTGGTCCTGCGGGGGTGCAAGTTCTTCCTGGGCGATAACCTGCGGGTTGCCCTATCTTTTATTTTAATCCGGTTAGGATGGATTTTATTTTATTTTAAAGCTTATGTTTGTTATTGTATTTTATTTGGAAATTTCTTCTCTGGAATGGATACTCACAATTTAGTGGTCGCTCTGTTATTTCTATGGAAAATTATTTCAAGCTCTTCCTTTGGGTCGAGGCTGTCTGGACTTTGTCCTGTTTTTGTTGATGGCTTTTGACCATTTAAGTTAGTAAATTGAGGGCCTTGCGGCTCTTGCCGCTTCCGGGAGTTAGTGGTATCAATATCGGGGACGATAGACTGTGTTATCTCCTTTCCACTGCTAGCTTTCGCTTCAGATCTTTCGCCAGGACTTGGGATGCTTTGCATTCTTCTCTCTTGGGTGTGGCCTACGGAAAGATAATCTGAGAGGATTATGGAGACTAGTCTGTTTCTGAACTCTTTTTTTGAGTGACTTTGTTCTCGTAAATATTCCCTTAGTCTTGGACTTCGGGAGTGTTGTCCATTGTGCCTGGGGCTCTAGAGTGGCTGCGTGACTTTGTCATTGCCTTGCTCCTTTTTGGTAGGGAGTTTGTCTCCTACTAGGGGTGTTCTCTTCCCTTTTGGGCTCTGCTTCAGACGGGGTATCTTGTGCTCCCCTGGGGTTAGGTTGGTTTAGAACGGTCCCGGGTCCAGGTTCTTGTCCTGATCCTTCTTTGGATGTCTGGAAACTTAAGTTCCGGTGGACTGTTCAGGACAGGGTTCTTGTCTCGGATCCTTCTTGGAAGGTCTGAAGATTTTATAATCCTGTTGGAATGGTTCGGGACGACCCAGTGTTTTCAGTGGCGAACTGAGTTTTTTTCTCAAATGCAATCAACAGTTGTGTCTGGATGATTCGTCATTCGGTCCTGGACTTTGATTCAGGCTACGGTTTCCTCATGTCATTGTGGGCATGGGTGCTGTTTTTGTCCGTTCTCTCCCCTATGGGGGGGGGGGGGGTTGGATTACCTCAGTACCGGCTGGTGCTCGGAGGTGATTTTTTTTCTTTCCTCTCTCTGGTAGGTTGTTTTCCTGTAGGAGGTCGGAGCAAGTAACTTTTATTGCTGTTATGCAGGGGGCAGCATACTGCGGCTCTGTGGCTTGTTCTGTTCCGACTGTTGGAGATTTAAGTCTCCCTGTTGACAATGACAAATTGTGCCAGGAGTGGGGGGGGGGGAGCGCCTCTCCATTTTCCATTTCCAAGGGGCTTGGGGTTTGGGATCTCCTTGGTCCCCTTGTCTATCAGATGCCTATCGCTTGTGCTGGTCTGGTGCTTGTAGCAGGATCTGAGATCTGTTTGCTCTTCTAATTTTGTACTTGGGTTATGCAAGTTTTTGGTTAGCCTTCCTTGGGGGGCTCTGCTTATCTTCCATGTCCATATCTTGT
This sequence comes from Bombina bombina, assembly GCF_027579735.1. NCBI lineage: Eukaryota > Metazoa > Chordata > Amphibia > Anura > Bombinatoridae > Bombina > Bombina bombina. The sequence goes on from NC_069499.1 coordinate 1,105,734,969, forward strand.
GGGAAGGTTTGGCTGCATCTTGGGAGTCGTCTTTGGATGACGGTAGAGTGCAGTGTTCCTATATGAGCTTGGAGCGTGAGGCTTAGGGTTTCGGAATATTTCAATATTCTGAGCTGCTTTTCAGTGGTTTTTGGAGACCTTTGTCTTCAGGTGTCTCTAGGGTGTGGATACACTCTACTTAGGGAAGATTGTCTTCTCTGTTCAGACTCCAGGATTCTTGATCCCTTGGGTGCTGGGCAGAATGGGGTTTGGGTCTACCTCCCTTTGTTCTGCTGGATAGTTGGGTTCTTGTTAGCTTGGCCCTGGTTTTCGGGGTTTTAACTTTGTGTCCCGTGTCTCGTTTGTGTCCCACTTTGTGATTCTCTGGAGTCCTTTATGGATGTCTTATCGGTGTCCTTTTCTTCTTTTTGGCAGAATTAGTAGTGTAGCCCTTTCTCTAGTAAGGGGTGTGTTGTTGTGGGACCAACTGTTGGGGGACAGTGTCTCTTCGGAGGCTTGTTTGGCTCAGTTGAGTCTAGGTCCTGCGGTCTCTAGCAAGGTTATGAACTTCTGTGGGTCAGTGTCCTTGGGCCTTTTCCTTTTTCCTTTTTTTTCTTGGCTTCGGACGAAACTGGTTTTTGTTTGGGTAGGAGTTTTCAGGCCTGGTGCCCTCAGAATGGGTCGCCTCTTTGTACCCTCCTGTTTTTGCACTCAGTGTCCTCTATAGCTTAGGTATTGTTTTTCCAAACATAATGAATGCAGCTGTGGACTCTTTCCGTTTATGAAGAAAAACTTAAATTATGCTTACCTGATGATTTTCTTTTCTACAGATGGAAAGAGTCCACAGCTCCCCGCCCGTTTTTTTCTTTGGGGCGTCTGTCATTTTTGTTCTTCTGGCACCTTTTTCACCCTGATATTTCTCCTACTGTTCCTTGTCCCATGGCAGAATGACTTGGGGGATGGGGGAAGTGGGAGGGGTATTTAAGCCTTTGGCTGGGGTGTCTTTGCCTCTTCCTGGTGGCCAGGTTCTGAATTCCCAAAAGTAATGAATGCAGCTGTGGACTCTTTCCGTCTGAAGAAAAGAAAATGATCAGGTAAGCATCATTTAATTTTCTTTCAA